>NC_141790.1:5720205-5775800 GCF_054643075.1 Acanthaster planci
GCCCCGCTCAAAGAAGGCTCCATATACCGATTCTGAAAAATCAAAAATTTATAAGATGTGCCAATCGTGGTGTCATTTGAAAGCAAACATGCTACTCTTTCAATGCATGCAAGTTTCATATCCATATGTGCTTTAGTTTCGGAAATATCTTGAAAAGAAAGGCGCGAGTTTGTGTGGAAGTTCATGATTTTTTTGCATGAATCTGACAATGCTCTCCACTGCTCGAGTCCAGCCCCGCTCAAAGAAGGCTCCATATATACGATTCTGAAAAATTAAAAATTTTATAAGATGTGCCAATCGTGGTGTTACTTTGAAGGAAACACGCTCGTCTTCCGATAAATTCAAATTTCAAATCCATATGTGGTTTAGTTTTGGATGTTTCTCCCAAAGAAAACGCGACTTTGCGTGCAACTTTTTCATTTTTTGCGTAAGTCTGACATTATCTCCACTGCTCTAGTTCAGCCCCGCTCAAAGACCACTTCGCATATGCGATTCTGAAAAATCAAAAATTTTATAAGATGTGCCAATCGTGGTGTCATTTTAAAGGAAACAGGTTACTCTTTTGATTCATGCAAGTTTCATATCCATATGTGGTTTAGTTTGGGAAATATCTTGCAAAGAAAGGCGCGAGTTTGTGTGGAAGTGCATCATTTTTTTGCGTAAATCTGAAAATGCTCTCGACTGCTCCAGTTCAGCCCCGCTCAAAAAGGGCTTCGCATATACCGATTCTGAAAAATCAAAAATTTTATAAGATGTGCCAATCGTGGTGTTATTTGAAAGCAAACATGCTACTCTTTCGATTTTGAAGTTTTGTATCCATAAGTGCTTTAGTTTCGGAAATATCTTGCAAAGAAAGCCGCGAGTTTGTGTGGAAGTGCATGATTTTTTGGCGTGAATCTGACAATGTTCTCCACTGCTCGAGTCCAGCCCCGCTCAAAGAAGGCTCCATATACCGATTCTGAAAAATTAAAAATTTTATAAGATGTGCCAATCGTGGTGTTACTTTAAAGGAAACACGATCGTCTTCCTATAAATTCAAATTTCAAATCTATATGTGGTTTAGTTTTGGATGTTTCTCCCAAAGAAAACGCGACTTTGCCTGCAACTTTTTCATTTTTTGCGTAAATCTGACATTATCTCCACTGCTCTAGTTCAGCCCCGCTCAAAGACCACTTCGCATATGCGATTCTGAAAAATCAAAAATTTTATAAGATGTGCCAATCGTGGTGTCATTTTAAAGGAAACAAATTACTCTTTTGATTCATTCAAGTTTCATATCCATATTGGGTTTAGTTTCGGAAATATCTTGCAAAGAAAGGCCCAAGTTTGTAAGGAAGTGCATGATTTTTTTTGCGTGAATCTGACAATGCTCTCCACTGCTCTAGTTCAGCCCCGCTCAAAGAAGGCTCCATATACCGATTCTGAAAAATCAAAAATTTTATAAGATGTGCCAATCGTGGTGTCATTTTAAAGCAAACATGCTACTCTTTCAATGCATGCAAGTTTCATATCCATATGTGCTTTAGTTTGGGAAATATCTTGAAAAGAAAGGCGCGAGTTTGTGTGGAAGTGCATGATTTTTTTGCATAAATCTGACAATGCTCTCGACTGCTCGAGTTCAGCCCCGCTCAAACAAGGCTCCCTATATACGATTCTGAAAAATTAAAAATTTTATAAGATGTGCCAATCGTGGTGTTACTTTGAAGGGAACACGCTCGTCTTCCGATAAATTCAAATTTCAAATCCATATGTGGTTTAGTTTTGGATGTTTCTCCCAAAGAAAACGCGACTTTGCGTGCAACTTTTTCATTTTTTGCGTAAATCTGACATTATCTCCACTGCTCTAGTTCAGCCCCGCTCAAAGACCACTTCGCATATGCGATTCTGAAAAATCAAAAATTTTATAAGATGTGCCAATCGTGGTGTCATTTTAAAGGAAACAGGTTACTCTTTTGATTCATGCAAGTTTCATATCCATATGTGCTTTAGTTTGGGAAATATCTTCAAAAGAAAGGCGCGAGTTTGTGTGGAAGTGCATGATTTTTTGGCGTGAATCTGACAATGTTCTCCACTGCTCGAGTCCAGCCCCGCTCAAAGAAGGCTCCATATATACGATTCTGAAAAATTAAAATTTTTATAAGATGTGCCAATCGTGGTGTTACTTTGAAGGGAACACGCTCGTCTTCCGATAAATTCAAATTTCAAATCCATATGTGGTTTAGTTTTGGATGTTTCTCCCAAAGAAAACGCGACTTTGCGTGCAACTTTTTCATTTTTTGCGTAAATCTGACATTATCTCCACTGCTCTAGTTCAGCCCCGCTCAAAGACCACTTCGCATATGCGATTCTGAAAAATCAAAAATTTTATAAGATGTGCCAATCGTGGTGTCATTTTAAAGGGAACAGGTTACTCTTTTGATTCATGCAAGTTTCATATCCATATGTGCTTTAGTTTGGGAAATATCTTGCAAAGAAAGGCGCGAGTTTGTGTGGAAGTGCATGATTTTTTTGCGTAAATCTGACAATGCTCTCCACTGCTCGAGTTCAGCCCCGCTCAAAGAAGGCTCCATATACCGATTCTGAAAAATCAAAAATTTTATAAGATGTGCCAATCGTGGTGTCATTTGAAAGCAAACATGCTACTCTTTCAATGCATGCAAGTTTCATATCCATATGTGCTTTAGTTTCGGAAATATCTTGAAAAGAAAGGCGCGAGTTTGTGTGGAAGTTCATGATTTTTTTTGCATGAATCTGACAATGCTCTCCACTGCTCGAGTCCAGCCCTGCTCAAAGAAGGCTCCATATATACGATTCTGAAAAATTAAAAATTTTATAAGATGTGCCAATCGTGGTGTTACTATGAAGGGCACACGCTCGTCTTCCGATAAATTCAAATTTTTAAATCCATATGTGGTTTAGTTTTGGATGTTTCTCCCAAAGAAAACGCGACTTTGCGTGCAACTTTTTCATTTTTTGCGTAAATCTGACATTATCTCCACTGCTCTAGTTCAGCCCCGCTCAAAGACCACTTCGCATATGCGATTCTGAAAAATCAAAAATTTTATAAGATGTGCCAATCGTGGTGTCATTTTAAAGGAAACAGGTTACTCTTTTGATTCATGCAAGTTTCATATCCATATGTGCTTTAGTTTGGGAAATATCTTGCAAAGAAAGGCGCGAGTTTGTGTGGAAGTGCATCATTTTTTTGCGTAAATCTGAAAATAGTCTCGACTGCTCCAGTTCAGCCCCGCTCAAAAAGGGCTTCGCATATACCGATTCTGAAAAATCAAAAATTTTATAAGATGTGCCAATCGTGGTGTTATTTGAAAGCAAACATGCTACTCTTTCGATTTTCAAGTTTTGTATCCATATGTGCTTTAGTTTCGGAAATATCTTGAAAAGAAAGGCGCGAGTTTGTGTGGAAGTGCATGATTTTTTTGCATAAATCTGAAAATGTTCTCCACTGCTCGAGTCCAGCCCCGCTCAAAGAAGGCTCCATATATACGATTCTGAAAAATTAAAAATTTTATAAGATGTGCCAATCGTGGTGTTACTTTGAATGGAACACGCTCGTCTTCCGATAAATTCAAATTTCAAATCCATATGTGGTTTAGTTTTGGATGTTTCTCCCAAAGAAAACGCGACTTTGCCTGCAACTTTTTCATTTTTTGCGTAAATCTGACATTATCTCCACTGCTCTAGTTCAGCCCCGCTCAAAGACCACTTCGCATATGCGATTCTGAAAAATCAAAAATTTTATAAGATGTGCCAATCGTGGTGTCATTTTAAAGGAAACAGGTTACTCTTTTGATTCATGCAAGTTTCATATCCATATGTGCTTTAGTTTGGGAAATATCTTGCAAAGAAAGGCGCGAGTTTGTGTGGAAGTGCATGATTTTTTTGCGTGAATCTGACAATGCTCTCCACTGCTCGAGTTCAGCCCCGCTCAAAGAAGGCTCCATATACCGATTCTGAAAAATTAAAAATTTTATAAGATGTGCCAATCGTGGTGTTACTTTAAAGTAAAACACGCTCGTCTTCCTATAAATTCAAATTTCAAATCTATATGTGGTTTAGTTTTGGATGTTTCTCCCAAAGAAAACGCGACTTTGCGTGCAACTTTTTCATTTTTTGCGTAAGTCTGACATTATCTCCACTGCTCTAGTTCAGCCCCGCTCAAAGACCACTTCGCATATGCGATTCTGAAAAATCAAAAATTTTATAAGATGTGCCAATCGTGGTGTCATTTTCAAGGAAACAGGTTACTCTTTTGATTCATGCAAGTTTCATATCCATATATGCTTTAGTTTGGGAAATATCTTGCAAAGAAAGGCGCGAGTTTGTGTGGAAGTGCATCATTTTTTTGCGTAAATCTGAAAATGCTCTCGACTGCTCCAGTTCAGCCCCGCTCAAAAAGGGCTTCGCATATACCGATTCTGAAAAATCAAAAATTTTATAAGATGTGCCAATCGTGGTGTTATTTGAAAGCAAACATGCTACTCTTTCGATTTTCAAGTTTTGTATCCATAAGTGCTTTAGTTTCGGAAATATCTTGCAAAGAAAGCCGCGAGTTTGTGTGGAAGTGCATGATTTTTTGGCGTGAATCTGACAATGTTCTCCACTGCTCGAGTCCAGCCCCGCTCAAAGAAGGCTCCATATACCGATTCTGAAAAATTAAAAATTTTATAAGATGTGCCAATCGTGGTGTTACTTTAAAGGAAACACGCTCGTCTTCCTATAAATTCAAATTTCAAATCTATATGTGGTTTAGTTTTGGATGTTTCTCCCAAAGAAAACGCGACTTTGCGTGCAACTTTTTCATTTTTTGCGTAAATCTGACATTATCTCCACTGCTCTAGTTCAGCCCCGCTCAAAGACCACTTCGCATATGCGATTCTGAAAAATCAAAAATTTTATAAGATGTGCCAATCGTGGTGTCATTTGAAAGCAAACATGCTACTCTTTCAATGCATGCAAGTTTCATATCCATATGTGCTTTAGTTTCGGAAATATCTTGCAAAGAAAGCCGCGAGTTTGTGTGGAAGTGCATGATTTTTTGGCGTGAATCTGACAATGTTCTCCACTGCTCGAGTCCAGCCCCGCTCAAAGAAGGCTCCATATACCGATTCTGAAAAATTAAAAATTTTATAAGATGTGCCAATCGTGGTGTTACTTTAAAGGAAACACGCTCGTCTTCCTATAAATTCAAATTTCAAATCTATATGTGGTTTAGTTTTGGATGTTTCTCCCAAAGAAAACGCGACTTTGCGTGCAACTTTTTCATTTTTTGCGTAAATCTGACATTATCTCCACTGCTCTAGTTCAGCCCCGCTCAAAGACCACTTCGCATATGCGATTCTGAAAAATCAAAAATTTTATAAGATGTGCCAATCGTGGTGTCATTTGAAAGCAAACATGCTACTCTTTCAATGCATGCAAGTTTCATATCCATATGTGCTTTAGTTTCGGAAATATCTTGAAAAGAAAGGCGCGAGTTTGTGTGGAAGTGCATGTTTTTTTTGGATGAATCTGACAATGCTCTCCACTGCTCGAGTCCAGCCCCGCTCAAAGAAGGCTCCATATATACGATTCTGAAAAATTAAAAATTTTATAAGATGTGCCAATCGTGGTGTTACTTTGAAGGGAACACGCTCGTCTTCCGATAAATTCAAATTTCAAATCCATATGTGGTTTAGTTTTGGATGTTTCTCCCAAAGAAAACGCGACTTTGCGTGCATCTTTTTCATTTTTTGCGTAAATCTGACATTATCTCCACTGCTCTAGTTCAGCCCCGCTCAAAGACCACTTCGCATATGCGATTCTGAAAAATCAAAAATTTTATAAGATGTGCCAATCGTGGTATCATTTTAAAGGAAACAGGTTACTCTTTTGATTCATGCAAGTTTCATATCCATATGTGCTTTAGTTTGGGAAATATCTTCAAAAGAAAGGCGCGAGTTTGTTTGGAAGTGCATGATTTTTTGGCGTGAATCTGACAATGTTCTCCACTGCTCGAGTCCAGCCCCGCTCAAAGAAGGCTCCATATATACGATTCTGAAAAATTAAAAATTTTATAAGATGTGCCAATCGTGGTGTTACTTTGAAGGAAACACGCTCGTCTTCCGATAAATTCAAATTTCAAATCCATATGTGGTTTAGTTTTGGATGTTTCTCCCAAAGAAAACGCGACTTTGCCTGCAACTTTTTCATTTTTTGCGTAAATCTGACATTATCTCCACTGCTCTAGTTCAGCCCCGCTCAAAGACCACTTCGCATATGCGATTCTGAAAAATCAAAAATTTTATAAGATGTGCCAATCGTGGTGTCATTTTAAAGGGAACAAGTTACTCTTTTGATTCATGCAAGTTTCATATCCATATGTGCTTTAGTTTGGGAAATATCTTCAAAAGAAAGGCGCGAGTTTGTGTGGAAGTGCATGATTTTTTTTGCGTAAATCTGACAATGCTCTCCACTGCTCGAGTTCAGCCCCGCTCAAAGAAGGCTCCATATACCGATTCTGAAAAATCAAAAATTTTATAAGATGTGCCAATCGTGGTGTCATTTGAAAGCAAACATGCTACTCTTTCAATGCATGCAAGTTTCATATCCATATGTGCTTTAGTTTCGGAAATATCTTGAAAAGAAAGGCGCGAGTTTGTGTGGAAGTTCATGATTTTTTTGCATGAATCTGACAATGCTCTCCACTGCTCGAGTCCAGCCCCGCTCAAAGAAGGCTCCATATATACGATTCTGAAAAATTAAAAATTTTATAAGATGTGCCAATCGTGGTGTTACTTTGAAGGAAACACGCTCGTCTTCCGATAAATTCAAATTTCAAATCCATATGTGGTTTAGTTTTGGATGTTTCTCCCAAAGAAAACGCGACTTTGCGTGCAACTTTTTCATTTTTTGCGTAAATCTGACATTATCTCCACTGCTCTAGTTCAGCCCCGCTCAAAGACCACTTCGCATATGCGATTCTGAAAAATCAAAAATTTTATAAGATGTGCCAATCGTGGTGTCATTTTAAAGGAAACAGGTTACTCTTTTGATTCATGCAAGTTTCATATCCATATGTGCTTTAGTTTGGGAAATATCTTGCAAAGAAAGGCGCGAGTTTGTGTGGAAGTGCATCATTTTTTTGCGTAAATCTGAAAATAGTCTCGACTGCTCCAGTTCAGCCCCGCTCAAAAAGGGCTTCGCATATACCGATTCTGAAAAATCAAAAATTTTATAAGATGTGCCAATCGTGGTGTCATTTGAAAGCAAACATGCTACTCTTTCGATTTTCAAGTTTTGTATCCATATGTGCTTTAGTTTCGGAAATATCTTGAAAAGAAAGGCGCGAGTTTGTGTGGAAGTGCATGATTTTTTTGCATAAATCTGAAAATGTTCTCCACTGCTCGAGTCCAGCCCCGCTCAAAGAAGGCTCCATATATACGATTCTGAAAAATTAAAAATTTTATAAGATGTGCCAATCGTGGTGTTACTTTGAAGGGAACACGCTCGTCTTCCGATAAATTCAAATTTCAAATCCATATGTGGTTTAGTTTTGGATGTTTCTCCCAAAGAAAACGCGACTTTGCGTGCAACTTTTTCATTTTTTGCGTAAATCTGACATTATCTCCACTGCTCTAGTTCAGCCCCGCTCAAAGACCACTTCGCATATGCGATTCTGAAAAATCAAAAATTTTATAAGATGTGCCAATCGTGGTGTCATTTTAAAGGAAACAAATTACTCTTTTGATTCATGCAAGTTTCATATCCATATGTGCTTTAGTTTGGGAAATATCTTGCAAAGAAAGGCGCGAGTTTGTGTGGAAGTGCATGATTTTTTTGCGTGAATCTGACAATGCTCTCCACTGCTCGAGTTCAGCCCCGCTCAAAGAAGGCTCCATATACCGATTCTGAAAAATTAAAAATTTTATAAGATGTGCCAATCGTGGTGTTACTTTAAAGTAAAACACGCTCGTCTTCCTATAAATTCAAATTTCAAATCTATATGTGGTTTAGTTTTGGATGTTTCTCCCCAAAGAAAACGCGACTTTGCGTGCAACTTTTTCATTTTTTGAGTAAGTCTGACATTATCTCCACTGCTCTAGTTCAGCCCCGCTCAAAGACCACTTCGCATATGCGATTCTGAAAAATCAAAAATTTTATAAGATGTGCCAATCGTGGTGTCATTTTCAAGGAAACAGGTTACTCTTTTGATTCATGCAAGTTTCATATCCATATATGCTTTAGTTTGGGAAATATCTTGCAAAGAAAGGCGCGAGTTTGTGTGGAAGTGCATCATTTTTTTGCGTAAATCTGAAAATGCTCTCGACTGCTCCAGTTCAGCCCCGCTCAAAAAGGGCTTCGCATATACCGATTCTGAAAAATCAAAAATTTTATAAGATGTGCCAATCGTGGTGTTATTTGAAAGCAAACATGCTACTCTTTCGATTTTCAAGTTTTGTATCCATAAGTGCTTTAGTTTCGGAAATATCTTGCAAAGAAAGCCGCGAGTTTGTGTGGAAGTGCATGATTTTTTGGCGTGAATCTGACAATGTTCTCCACTGCTCGAGTCCAGCCCCGCTCAAAGAAGGCTCCATATACCGATTCTGAAAAATTAAAAATTTTATAAGATGTGCCAATCGTGGTGTTACTTTAAAGGGAACACGCTCGTCTTCCTATAAATTCAAATTTCAAATCTATATGTGGTTTAGTTTTGGATGTTTCTCCCAAAGAAAACGCGACTTTGCGTGCAACTTTTTCATTTTTTGCGTAAATCTGACATTATCTCCACTGCTCTAGTTCAGCCCCGCTCAAAGACCACTTCGCATATGCGATTCTGAAAAATCAAAAATTTTATAAGATGTGCCAATCGTGGTGTCATTTGAAAGCAAACATGCTACTCTTTCAATGCATGCAAGTTTCATATCCATATGTGCTTTAGTTTCGGAAATATCTTGCAAAGAAAGGCGCGAGTTTGTGTGGAAGTGCATGATTTTTTGGCGTGAATCTGACAATGTTCTCCACTGCTCGAGTCCAGCCCCGCTCAAAGAAGGCTCCATATACCGATTCTGAAAAATTAAAAATTTTATAAGATGTGCCAATCGTGGTGTTACTTTAAAGGGAACACGCTCGTCTTCCTATAAATTCAAATTTCAAATCCATATGTGGTTTAGTTTTGGATGTTTCTCCCAAAGAAAACGCGACTTTGCGTGCAACTTTTTCATTTTTTGCGTAAATCTGACATTATCTCCACTGCTCTAGTTCAGCCCCGCTCAAAGACCACTTCGCATATGCGATTCTGAAAAATCAAAAAATTTATAAGATGTGCCAATCGTGGTGTCATTTGAAAGCAAACATGCTACTCTTTCAATGCATGCAAGTTTCATATCCATATGTGCTTTAGTTTCGGAAATATCTTGAAAAGAAAGGCGCGAGTTTGTGTGGAAGTGCATGATTTTTTTGCGTGAATCTGACAATGCTCTCCACTGCTCGAGTCCAGCCCCGCTCAAAGAAGGCTCCATATATACGATTCTGAAAAATTAAAAATTTTATAAGATGTGCCAATCGTGGTGTTACTTTGAAGGGAACACGCTCGTCTTCCGATAAATTCAAATTTCAAATCCATATGTGGTTTAGTTTTGGATGTTTCTCCCAAAGAAAACGCGACTTTGCCTGCAACTTTTTCATTTTTTGCGTAAATCTGACATTATCTCCACTGCTCTAGTTCAGCCCCGCTCAAAGACCACTTCGCATATGCGATTCTGAAAAATCAAAAATTTTATAAGATGTGCCAATCGTGGTATCATTTTAAAGGAAACAGGTTACTCTTTTGATTCATGCAAGTTTCATATCCATATGTGCTTTAGTTTGGGAAATATCTTCAAAAGAAAGGCGCGAGTTTGTTTGGAAGTGCATGATTTTTTGGCGTGAATCTGACAATGTTCTCCACTGCTCGAGTCCAGCCCCGCTCAAAGAAGGCTCCATATATACGATTCTGAAAAATTAAAAATTTTATAAGATGTGCCAATCGTGGTGTTACTTTGAAGGAAACACGCTCGTCTTCCGATAAATTCAAATTTCAAATCCATATGTGGTTTAGTTTTGGATGTTTCTCCCAAAGAAAACGCGACTTTGCGTGCAACTTTTTCAATTTTTTGCGTAAATCTGACATTATCGCCACTGCTCTAGTTCAGCCCCGCTCAAAGACCGCTTCGCATATGCGATTCTGAAAAATCAAAAATTTTATAAGATGTGCCAATCGTGGTGTCATTTTAAAGGAAACAAGTTACTCTTTTGATTCATGCAAGTTTCATATCCATATGTGCTTTAGTTTGGGAAATATCTTCAAAAGAAAGGCGCGAGTTTGTGTGGAAGTGCATGATTTTTTTGCGTAAATCTGACAATGCTCTCCACTGCTCGAGTTCAGCCCCGCTCAAAGAAGGCTCCATATACCGATTCTGAAAAATCAAAAATTTTATAAGATGTGCCAATCGTGGTGTCATTTGAAAGCAAACATGCTACTCTTTCAATGCATGCAAGTTTCATATCCATATGTGCTTTAGTTTCGGAAATATCTTGAAAAGAAAGGCGCGAGTTTGTGTGGAAGTTCATGATTTTTTTGCATGAATCTGACAATGCTCTCCACTGCTCGAGTCCAGCCCCGCTCAAAGAAGGCTCCATATATACGATTCTGAAAAATTAAAAATTTTATAAGATGGGCCAATCGTGGTGTTACTTTGAAGGAAACACGCTCGTCTTCCGATAAATTCAAATTTCAAATCCATATGTGGTTTAGTTTTGGATGTTTCTCCCAAAGAAAACGCGACTTTACGTGCAACTTTTTCATTTTTTGCGTAAATCTGACATTATCTCCACTGCTCTAGTTCAGCCCCGCTCAAAGACCACTTCGCATATGCGATTCTGAAAAATCAAAAATTTTATAAGATGTGCCAATCGTGGTGTCATTTTCAAGGAAACAGGTTACTCTTTTGATTCATGCAAGTTTCATATCCATATGTGCTTTAGTTTGGGAAATATCTTGCAAAGAAAGGCGCGAGTTTGTGTGGAAGTGCATCATTTTTTTGCGTAAATCTGAAAATGCTCTCGACTGCTCCAGTTCAGCCCCGCTCAAAAAGGGCTTCGCATATACCGATTCTGAAAAACAAATCAAAATTTTATAAGATGTGCCAATCGTGGTGTTATTTGAAAGCAAACATGCTACTCTTTCGATTTTCAAGTTTTGTATCCATAAGTGCTTTAGTTTCGGAAATATCTTGCAAAGAAAGCTGCGAGTTTGTGTGGAAGTGCATGATTTTTTGGCGTGAATCTGACAATGTTCTCCACTGCTCGAGTCCAGCCCCGCTCAAAGAAGGCTCCATATACCGATTCTGAAAAATTAAAAATTTTATAAGATGTGCCAATCGTGGTGTTACTTTAAAGTAAAACACGCTCGTCTTCCTATAAATTCAAATTTCAAATCTATATGTGGTTTAGTTTTGGATGTTTCTCCCAAAGAAAACGCGACTTTGCGTGCAACTTTTTCATTTTTTGCGTAAATCTGACATTATCTCCACTGCTCTAGTTCAGCCCCGCTCAAAGACCACTTCGCATATGCGATTCTGAAAAATCAAAAATTTTATAAGATGTGCCAATCGTGGTGTCATTTTAAAGGGAACAAGTTACTCTTTTGATTCATTCAAGTTTCATATCCATATGTGCTTTAGTTTGGGAAATATCTTCCAAAGAAAGGCGCGAGTTTGTGTGGAAGTGCATGATTTTTTGCGTGAATCTGACAATGCTCTCCACTGCTCGAGTTCAGCCCCGCTCAAAGAAGGCTCCATATACCGATTCTGAAAAATCAAAAATTTTATAAGATGTGCCAATCGTGGTGTCATTTGAAAGCAAACATGCTACTCTTTCAATGCATGCAAGTTTCATATCCATATGTGCTTTAGTTTCGGAAATATCTTGAAAAGAAAGGCGCGAGTTTGTGTGGAAGTGCATGATTTTTTTGCATGAATCTGACAATGTTCTCCACTGCTCGAGTCCAGCCCCGCTCAAAGAAGGCTCCATATATACCATTCTGAAAAATTAAAAATTTTATAAGATGTGCCAATCGTGGTGTTACTTTGAAGGGAACACGCTCGTCTTCCGATAAATTCAAATTTCAAATCCATATGTGGTTTAGTTTTGGATGTTTCTCCCAAAGAAAACGCGACTTTGCCTGCAACTTTTTCATTTTTTGCGTAAATCTGACATTATCTCCACTGCTCTAGTTCAGCCCCGCTCAAAGACCACTTCGCATATGCGATTCTGAAAAATCAAAAATTTTATAAGATGTGCCAATCGTGGTGTCATTTTCAAGGAAACAGGTTACTCTTTTGATTCATGCAAGTTTCATATCCATATATGCTTTAGTTTGGGAAATATCTTGCAAAGAAAGGCGCGAGTTTGTGTGGAAGTGCATCATTTTTTTGCGTAAATCTGAAAATGCTCTCGACTGCTCCAGTTCAGCCCCGCTCAAAAAGGGCTTCGCATATACCGATTCTGAAAAATCAAAAATTTTATAAGATGTGCCAATCGTGGTGTTATTTGAAAGCAAACATGCTACTCTTTCGATTTTCAAGTTTTGTATCCATAAGTGCTTTAGTTTCGGAAATATCTTGCAAGAAAGCCGCGAGTTTGTGTGGAAGTGCATGATTTTTTGGCGTGAATCTGACAATGTTCTCCACTGCTCGAGTCCAGCCCCGCTCAAAGAAGGCTCCATATACCGATTCTGAAAAATTAAAAATTTTATAAGATGTGCCAATCGTGGTGTTACTTTAAAGGAAACACGCTCGTCTTCCTATAAATTCAAATTTCAAATCTATATGTGGTTTAGTTTTGGATGTTTCTCCCAAAGAAAACGCGACTTTGCGTGCAACTTTTTCATTTTTTGCGTAAATCTGACATTATCTCCACTGCTCTAGTTCAGCCCCGCTCAAAGACCACTTCGCATATGCGATTCTGAAAAATCAAAAATTTTATAAGATGTGCCAATCGTGGTGTCATTTGAAAGCAAACATGCTACTCTTTCAATGCATGCAAGTTTCATATCCATATGTGCTTTAGTTTCGGAAATATCTTGAAAAGAAAGGCGCGAGTTTGTGTGGAAGTGCATGATTTTTTTGCATGAATCTGACAATGTTCTCCACTGCTCGAGTCCAGCCCCGCTCAAAGAAGGCTCCATATATACCATTCTGAAAAATTAAAAATTTTATAAGATGTGCCAATCGTGGTGTTACTTTGAAGGGAACACGCTCGTCTTCCGATAAATTCAAATTTCAAATCCATATGTGGTTTAGTTTTGGATGTTTCTCCCAAAGAAAACGCGACTTTGCGTGCAACTTTTTCATTTTTTGCGTAAATCTGACATTATCTCCACTGCTCTAGTTCAGCCCCGCTCAAAGACCACTTCGCATATGCGATTCTGAAAAATCAAAAATTTTATAAGATGTGCCAATCGTGGTGTCATTTTAAAGGAAACAGGTTACTCTTTTGATTCATGCAAGTTTCATATCCATATGTGCTTTAGTTTGGGAAATATCTTGCAAAGAAAGGCGCGAGTTTGTGTGGAAGTGCATGATTTTTTGGCGTGAATCTGACAATGTTCTCCACTGCTCGAGTCCAGCCCCGCTCAAAGAATATATATATATACGATTCTGAAAAATTAAAAATTTTATAAGATGTGCCAATCGTGGTGTTACTTTGAAGGGAACACGCTCGTCTTCCGATAAATTCAAATTTCAAATCCATATGTGGTTTAGTTTTGGATGTTTCTCCCAAAGAAAACGCGACTTTGCGTGCAACTTTTTCATTTTTTGCGTAAATCTGACATTATCTCCTTTTTCATTTTTTGCGTAAATCTGACATTATCTCCACTGCTCTAGTTCAGCCCCGCTCAAAGACCACTTCGCATATGCGATTCTGAAAAATCAAAAATTTTATAAGATGTGCCAATCGTGGTGTCATTTTAAAGGGAACAAGTTACTCTTTTGATTCATTCAAGTTTCATATCCATATGTGCTTTAGTTTGGGAAATATCTTCCAAAGAAAGGCGCGAGTTTGTGGTGGAAGTGCATGATTTTTTTGCGTAAATCTGACAATGCTCTCCACTGCTCGAGTTCAGCCCCGCTCAAAGAAGGCTCCATATACCGATTCTGAAAAATCAAAAATTTTATAAGATGTGCCAATCGTGGTGTCATTTGAAAGCAAACATGCTACTCTTTCAATGCATGCAAGTTTCATATCCATATGTGCTTTAGTTTCGGAAATATGTTGAAAAGAAAGGCGCGAGTTTGTGTGGAAGTTCATGATTTTTTTGCATGAATCTGACAATGCTCTCCACTGCTCGAGTCCAGCCCCGCTCAAAGAAGGCTCCATATATACGATTCTGAAAAATTAAAAATTTTATAAGATGTGCCAATCGTGGTGTTACTTTGAAGGAAACACGCTCGTCTTCCGATAAATTCAAATTTCAAATCCATATGTGGTTTAGTTTTGGATGTTTCTCCCAAAGAAAACGCGACTTTGCGTGCAACTTTTTCATTTTTTGCGTAAATCTGACATTATCTCCACTGCTCTAGTTCAGCCCCGCTCAAAGACCACTTCGCATATGCGATTCTGAAAAATCAAAAATTTTATAAGATGTGCCAATCGTGGTGTCATTTTAAAGGAAACAGGTTACTCTTTTGATTCATGCAAGTTTCATATCCATATGTGCTTTAGTTTGGGAAATATCTTGCAAAGAAAGGCGCGAGTTTGTGTGGAAGTGCATCATTTTTTTGCGTAAATCTGAAAATGCTCTCGACTGCTCCAGTTCAGCCCCGCTCAAAAAGGGCTTCGCATATACCGATTCTGAAAAATCAAAAATTTTATAAGATGTGCCAATCGTGGTGTTATTTGAAAGCAAACATGCTACTCTTTCGATTTTCAAGTTTTGTATCCATAAGTGCTTTAGTTTCGGAAATATCTTGCAAAGAAAGCTGCGAGTTTGTGTGGAAGTGCATGATTTTTTGGCGTGAATCTGACAATGTTCTCCACTGCTCGAGTCCAGCCCCGCTCAAAGAAGGCTCCATATACCGATTCTGAAAAATTAAAAATTTTATAAGATGTGCCAATCGTGGTGTTACTTTAAAGTAAAACACGCTCGTCTTCCTATAAATTCAAATTTCAAATCTATATGTGGTTTAGTTTTGGATGTTTCTCCCAAAGAAAACGCGACTTTGCCTGCAACTTTTTCATTTTTTGCGTAAATCTGACATTATCTCCACTGCTCTAGTTCAGCCCCGCTCAAAGACCACTTCGCATATGCGATTCTGAAAAATCAAAAATTTTATAAGATGTGCCAATCGTGGTGTCATTTTAAAGGGAACAAGTTACTCTTTTGATTCATTCAAGTTTCATATCCATATGTGCTTTAGTTTGGGAAATATCTTCCAAAGAAAGGCGCGAGTTTGTGTGGAAGTGCATGATTTTTTTGCGTGAATCTGACAATGCTCTCCACTGCTCGAGTTCAGCCCCGCTCAAAGAAGGCTCCATATACCGATTCTGAAAAATCAAAAATTTTATAAGATGTGCCAATCGTGGTGTCATTTGAAAGCAAACATGCTACTCTTTCAATGCATGCAAGTTTCATATCCATATGTGCTTTAGTTTCGGAAATATCTTGAAAAGAAAGGCGCGAGTTTGTGTGGAAGTGCATGATTTTTTTGCATGAATCTGACAATGTTCTCCACTGCTCGAGTCCAGCCCCGCTCAAAGAAGGCTCCATATATACCATTCTGAAAAATTAAAAATTTTATAAGATGTGCCAATCGTGGTGTTACTTTGAAGGGAACACGCTCGTCTTCCGATAAATTCAAATTTCAAATCCATATGTGGTTTAGTTTTGGATGTTTCTCCCAAAGAAAACGCGACTTTGCCTGCAACTTTTTCATTTTTTGCGTAAATCTGACATTATCTCCACTGCTCTAGTTCAGCCCCGCTCAAAGACCACTTCGCATATGCGATTCTGAAAAATCAAAAATTTTATAAGATGTGCCAATCGTGGTATCATTTTAAAGGAAACAGGTTACTCTTTTGATTCATGCAAGTTTCATATCCATATGTGCTTTAGTTTGGGAAATATCTTCAAAAGAAAGGCGCGAGTTTGTTTGGAAGTGCATGATTTTTTTGCATGAATCTGACAATGTTCTCCACTGCTCGAGTCCAGCCCCGCTCAAAGAAGGCTCCATATATACGATTCTGAAAAATTAAAAATTTTATAAGATGTGCCAATCGTGGTGTTACTTTGAAGGGAACACGCTCGTCTTCCGATAAATTCAAATTTCAAATCCATATGTGGTTTAGTTTTGGATGTTTCTCCCAAAGAAAACGCGACTTTACGTGCAACTTTTTCATTTTTTGCGTAAATCTGACATTATCTCCACTGCTCTAGTTCAGCCCCGCTCAAAGACCACTTCGCATATGCGATTCTGAAAAATCAAAAATTTTATAAGATGTGCCAATCGTGGTGTCATTTTAAAGGGAACAAGTTACTCTTTTGATTCATTCAAGTTTCATATCCATATGTGCTTTAGTTTGGGAAATATCTTCAAAAGAAAGGCGCGAGTTTGTGTGGAAGTGCATCATTTTTTTGCGTAAATCTGACAATGCTCTCCACTGCTCGAGTTCAGCCCCGCTCAAAGAAGGCTCCATATACCGATTCTGAAAAATCAAAAATTTTATAAGATGTGCCAATCGTGGTGTCATTTGAAAGCAAACATGCTACTCTTTCAATGCATGCAAGTTTCATATCCATATGTGCTTTAGTTTCGGAAATATGTTGAAAAGAAAGGCGCGAGTTTGTGTGGAAGTTCATGATTTTTTTGCATGAATCTGACAATGCTCTCCACTGCTCGAGTCCAGCCCCGCTCAAAGAAGGCTCCATATATACGATTCTGAAAAATTAAAAATTTTATAAGATGTGCCAATCGTGGTGTTACTTTGAAGGAAACACGCTCGTCTTCCGATAAATTCAAATTTCAAATCCATATGTGGTTTAGTTTTGGATGTTTCTCCCAAAGAAAACGCGACTTTGCGTGCAACTTTTTCATTTTTTTGCGTAAATCTGACAGTGCTCTCCACTGCTCTAGTCCAGCCCCGCTCAAAGACCACTTCGCATATGCGATTCTGAAAAATCAAAAATTTTATAAGATGTGCCAATCGTGGTGTCATTTTAAAGGAAACAGGTTACTCTTTTGATTCATGCAAGTTTCAGATCCATATGTGCTTTAGTTTGGGAAATATCTTGCAAAGAAAGGCGCGAGTTTGTGTGGAAGTGCATCATTTTTTTGCGTAAATCTGAAAATGCTCTCGACTGCTCCAGTTCAGCCCCGCTCAAAAAGGGCTTCGCATATACCGATTCTGAAAAATCAAAAATTTTATAAGATGTGCCAATCGTGGTGTTATTTGAAAGCAAACATGCTACTCTTTCGATTTTCAAGTTTTGTATCCATAAGTGCTTAGTTTTCGGAAATATCTTGCAAAGAAAGCCGCGAGTTTGTGTGGAAGTGCATGATTTTTTGGCGTGAATCTGACAATGTTCTCCACTGCTCGAGTCCAGCCCCGCTCAAAGAAGGCTCCATATACCGATTCTGAAAAATTAAAAATTTTATAAGATGTGCCAATCGTGGTGTTACTTTAAAGTAAAACACGCTCGTCTTCCTATAAATTCAAATTTCAAATCTATATGTGGTTTAGTTTTGGATGTTTCTCCCAAAGAAAACGCGACTTTGCCTGCAACTTTTTCATTTTTTGCGTAAATCTGACATTATCTCCACTGCTCTAGTTCAGCCCCGCTCAAAGACCACTTCGCATATGCGATTCTGAAAAATCAAAAATTTTATAAGATGTGCCAATCGTGGTGTCATTTTAAAGGGAACAAGTTACTCTTTTGATTCATTCAAGTTTCATATCCATATGTGCTTTAGTTTGGGAAATATCTTCCAAAGAAAGGCGCGAGTTTGTGTGGAAGTGCATGATTTTTTTGCGTGAATCTGACAATGCTCTCCACTGCTCGAGTTCAGCCCCGCTCAAAGAAGGCTCCATATACCGATTCTGAAAAATCAAAAATTTTATAAGATGTGCCAATCGTGGTGTCATTTGAAAGCAAACATGCTACTCTTTCAATGCATGCAAGTTTCATATCCATATGTGCTTTAGTTTCGGAAATATCTTGAAAAGAAAGGCGCGAGTTTGTGTGGAAGTGCATGATTTTTTTGCATGAATCTGACAATGTTCTCCACTGCTCGAGTCCAGCCCCGCTCAAAGAAGGCTCCATATATACCATTCTGAAAAATTAAAAATTTTATAAGATGTGCCAATCGTGGTGTTACTTTGAAGGGAACACGCTCGTCTTCCGATAAATTCAAATTTCAAATCCATATGTGGTTTAGTTTTGGATGTTTCTCCCAAAGAAAACGCGACTTTGCCTGCAACTTTTTCATTTTTTGCGTAAATCTGACATTATCTCCACTGCTCTAGTTCAGCCCCGCTCAAAGACCACTTCGCATATGCGATTCTGAAAAATCAAACATTTTATAAGATATGCCAATCGTGGTGTCATTTTAAAGGAAACAGGTTACTCTTTTGATTCATTCAAGTTTCAGATCCATATGTACTTTAGTTTGGGAAATATCTTGCAAAGAAAGGCGCGAGTTTGTGTGGAAGTGCATGATTTTTTTGCATAAATCTGACAATGCTCTCGACTGCTCCAGTTCAGCCCCGCTCAAAAAGGGCTTCGCATATACCGATTCTGAAAAATCAAAAATTTTATAAGATGTGCCAATCGTGGTGTCATTTGAAAGCAAACATGTTACTCTTTCGATTTTCAAGTTTTGTATCCATATGTGCTTTAGTTTGGGAAATATCTTGAAAAGAAAGTCGCAAGTTTGTGTGGAAGTGCATGATTTTTTGGCGTGAATCTCACAATGTTCTCCACTGCTCGAGCCCAACCCGCTCAAAGAATATATATATATACGATTCTGAAAAATCAAAAATTTTATAAGATGTGCCAATCGTGGTGTTACTTTGAAGGGAACACGCTCGTCTTCCAATAAATTTAAATTTCAAATCCATATGTGGTTTAGTTTTGGATGTTTCTCCCAAAGAAAACGCACCTTTGAGTGCAACTTTTTCATTTTTTGCGTAAATCTGACATTATCTTCACTTCTCTAGTTCAGCCCCGCTCAAAGACCACTTCGCATATGCGATTCTGAAAAATCAAAAATTTTATAAGATGTGCCAATCGTGGTGTTACTTTGAAGGAAACACGCTCGTCTTCCGATAAATTCAAATTTCAAATCCATATGTGGTTTAGTTTTGGATGTTTCTCCCAAAGAAAACGCGACTTTGCGTGCAACTTTTTCATTTTTTGCGTAAGTCTGACATTATCTCCACTGCTCTAGTTCAGCCCCGCTCAAAGACCACTTCGCATATGCGATTCTGAAAAATCAAAAATTTTATAAGATGTGCCAATCGTGGTGTCATTTTCAAGGAAACAGGTTACTCTTTTGATTCATGCAAGTTTCATATCCATATGTGCTTTAGTTTGGGAAATATCTTGCAAAGAAAGGCGCGAGTTTGTGTGGAAGTGCATCATTTTTTTGCGTAAATCTGAAAATGCTCTCGACTGCTCCAGTTCAGCCCCGCTCAAAAAGGGCTTCGCATATACCGATTCTGAAAAATCAAAAATTTTATAAGATGTGCCAATCGTGGTGTTATTTGAAAGCAAACATGCTACTCTTTCGATTTTCAAGTTTTGTATCCATAAGTGCTTTAGTTTCGGAAATATCTTGCAAAGAAAGCCGCGAGTTTGTGTGGAAGTGCATGATTTTTTGGCGTGAATCTGACAATGTTCTCCACTGCTCGAGTCCAGCCCCGCTCAAAGAAGGCTCCATATACCGATTCTGAAAAATTAAAAATTTTATAAGATGTGCCAATCGTGGTGTTACTTTAAAGGAAACACGCTCGTCTTCCTATAAATTCAAATTTCAAATCTATATGTGGTTTAGTTTTGGATGTTTCTCCCAAAGAAAACGCGACTTTGCGTCCAACTTTTTCCTTTTTTTGCGTAAATCTGACATTATCTCCACTGCTCTAGTTCAGCCCCGCTCAAAGACCACTTCGCATATGCGATTCTGAAAAATCAAAAATTTTATAAGATGTGCCAATCGTGGTGTCATTTTAAAGCAAACATGCTACTCTTTCAATGCATGCAAGTTTCATATCCATATGTGCTTTAGTTTCGGAAATATCTTGAAAAGAAAGGCGCGAGTTTGTGTGGAAGTGCATGATTTTTTTGCATAAATCTGAAAATGTTCTCCACTGCTCGAGTCCAGCCCCGCTCAAAGAAGGCTCCATATATACGATTCTGAAAAATTAAAAATTTTATAAGATGTGCCAATCGTGGTGTTACTTTGAAGGGAACACGCTCGTCTTCCGATAAATTCAAATTTCAAATCCATATGTGGTTTAGTTTTGGATGTTTCTCCCAAAGAAAACGCGACTTTGCGTGCAACTTTTTCATTTTTTGCGTAAATCTGACATTATCTCCACTGCTCTAGTTCAGCCCCGCTCAAAGACCACTTCGCATATGCGATTCTGAAAAATCAAAAATTTTATAAGATGTGCCAATCGTGGTGTCATTTTAAAGGAAACAGGTTACTCTTTTGATTCATGCAAGTTTCATATCCATATGTGCTTTAGTTTGGGAAATATCTTCAAAAGAAAGGCGCGAGTTTGTGTGGAAGTGCATGATTTTTTGGCGTGAATCTGACAATGTTCTCCACTGCTCGAGTCCAGCCCCGCTCAAAGAAGGCTCCATATATACGATTCTGAAAAATTAAAAATTTTATAAGATGTGCCAATCGTGGTGTTACTTTGAAGGGAACACGCTCGTCTTCCGATAAATTCAAATTTCAAATCCATATGTGGTTTAGTTTTGGATGTTTCTCCCAAAGAAAACGCGACTTTGCGTGCAACTTTTTCATTTTTTGCGTAAATCTGACATTATCTCCACTGCTCTAGTTCAGCCCCGCTCAAAGACCACTTCGCATATGCGATTCTGAAAAATCAAAAATTTTATAAGATGTGCCAATCGTGGTGTCATTTTAAAGGGAACAAGTTACTCTTTTGATTCATTCAAGTTTCATATCCATATGTGCTTTAGTTTGGGAAATATCTTCCAAAGAAAGGCGCGAGTTTGTGTGGAAGTGCATGATTTTTTTGCGTAAATCTGACAATGCTCTCCACTGCTCGAGTTCAGCCCCGCTCAAAGAAGGCTCCATATACCGATTCTGAAAAATCAAAAATTTTATAAGATGTGCCAATCGTGGTGTCATTTGAAAGCAAACATGCTACTCTTTCAATGCATGCAAGTTTCATATCCATATGTGCTTTAGTTTCGGAAATATGTTGAAAAGAAAGGCGCGAGTTTGTGTGGAAGTTCATGATTTTTTTGCATGAATCTGATAATGCTCTCCACTGCTCGAGTCCAGCCCCGCTCAAAGAAGGCTCCATATATACGATTCTGAAAAATTAAAAATTTTATAAGATGTGCCAATCGTGGTGTTACTTTGAAGGAAACACGCTCGTCTTCCGATAAATTCAAATTTCAAATCCATATGTGGTTTAGTTTTGGATGTTTCTCCCAAAGAAAACGCGACTTTGCCTGCAACTTTTTCATTTTTTGCGTAAATCTGACATTATCTCCACTGCTCTAGTTCAGCCCCGCTCAAAGACCACTTCGCATATGCGATTCTGAAAAATCAAAAATTTTATAAGATGTGCCAATCGTGGTGTCATTTTAAAGGAAACAGGTTACTCTTTTGATTCATGCAAGTTTCAGATCCATATGTGCTTTAGTTTGGGAAATATCTTGCAAAGAAAGGCGCGAGTTTG
This sequence comes from Acanthaster planci, assembly GCF_054643075.1. Lineage (NCBI taxonomy): Eukaryota > Metazoa > Echinodermata > Asteroidea > Valvatida > Acanthasteridae > Acanthaster > Acanthaster planci. Next base: position 5,742,184 of record NC_141790.1, read on the forward strand.
TGTGGAAGTTCATGATTTTTTTGCATAAATCTGAAAATGTTCTCCACTGCTCGAGTTCAGCCCCGCTCAAAGAAGGCTCCATATACCGATTCTGAAAAATCAAAAATTTTATAAGATGTGCCAATCGTGGTGTCATTTGAAAGCAAACATGCTACTCTTTCAATGCATGCAAGTTTCATATTCATATGTGGTTTAGTTTCGGAAATATCTTGAAAAGAAAGGCGCGAGTTTGTGTGGAAGTGCATGATTTTTTGGCGTGAATCTGACAATGTTCTCCACTGCTCGAGTCCAGCCCCGCTCAAAGAAGGCTCCATATATACGATTCTGAAAAATTAAAAATTTTATAAGATGTGCCAATCGTGGTGTCATTTGAAAGCAAATATGCTACTCTTTCGATTTTCAAGTTTTCTATCCATATGTCGTTTAGTTTTGGATGTTTCTCCCAAAGAAAACGCGACTTTGCGTGCAACTTTTTCATTTTTTGCGTAAATCTGACATTATCTCCACTGCTCTAGTTCAGCCCCGCTCAAAGACCACTTCGCATATGCGATTCTGAAAAATCAAAAATTTTATAAGATGTGCCAATCGTGGTGTCATTTTAAAGGAAACAGGTTACTCTTTTGATTCATGCAAGTTTCAGATCCATATGTGCTTTAGTTTGGGAAATATCTTGCAAAGAAAGGCGCGAGTTTGTGTGGAAGTGCATCATTTTTTTGCGTAAATCTGAAAATGCTCTCGACTGCTCCAGTTCAGCCCCGCTCAAAAAGGGCTTCGCATATACCGATTCTGAAAAATCAAAAATTTTATAAGATGTGCCAATCGTGGTGTTATTTGAAAGCAAACATGCTACTCTTTCGATTTTCAAGTTTTGTATCCATAAGTGCTTTAGTTTCGGAAATATCTTGCAAAGAAAGCTGCGAGTTTGTGTGGAAGTGCATGATTTTTTGGCGTGAATCTGACAATGTTCTCCACTGCTCGAGTCCAGCCCCGCTCAAAGAAGGCTCCATATACCGATTCTGAAAAATTAAAAATTTTATAAGATGTGCCAATCGTGGTGTTACTTTAAAGTAAAACACGCTCGTCTTCCTATAAATTCAAATTTCAAATCTATATGTGGTTTAGTTTTGGATGTTTCTCCCAAAGAAAACGCGACTTTGCCTGCAACTTTTTCATTTTTTGCGTAAATCTGACATTATCTCCACTGCTCTAGTTCAGCCCCGCTCAAAGACCACTTCGCATATGCGATTCTGAAAAATCAAAAATTTTATAAGATGTGCCAATCGTGGTGTCATTTTAAAGGGAACAAGTTACTCTTTTGATTCATTCAAGTTTCATATCCATATGTGCTTTAGTTTGGGAAATATCTTCCAAAGAAAGGCGCGAGTTTGTGTGGAAGTGCATGATTTTTTTGCGTGAATCTGACAATGCTCTCCACTGCTCGAGTTCAGCCCCGCTCAAAGAAGGCTCCATATACCGATTCTGAAAAATCAAAAATTTTATAAGATGTGCCAATCGTGGTGTCATTTGAAAGCAAACATGCTACTCTTTCAATGCATGCAAATTCATATCCATATGTGCTTTAGTTTCGGAAATATCTTGAAAAGAAAGGCGCGAGTTTGTGTGGAAGTGCATGATTTTTTTGCATGAATCTGACAATGTTCTCCACTGCTCGAGTCCAGCCCCGCTCAAAGAAGGCTCCATATATACGATTCTGAAAAATTAAAAATTTTATAAGATGTGCCAATCGTGGTGTTACTTTGAAGGGAACACGCTCGTCTTCCGATAAATTCAAATTTCAAATCCATATGTGGTTTAGTTTTGGATGTTTCTCCCAAAGAAAACGCGACTTTGCCTGCAACTTTTTCATTTTTTGCGTAAATCTGACATTATCTCCACTGCTCTAGTTCAGCCCCGCTCAAAGACCACTTCGCATATGCGATTCTGAAAAATCAAAAATTTTATAAGATGTGCCAATCGTGGTGTCATTTTAAAGGAAACAGGTTACTCTTTTGATTCATGCAAGTTTCAGATCCATATGTGCTTTAGTTTGGGAAATATCTTGCAAAGAAAGGCGCGAGTTTGTGTGGAAGTGCATCATTTTTTTGCGTAAATCTGAAAATGCTCTCGACTGCTCCAGTTCAGCCCCGCTCAAAAAGGGCTTCGCATATACCGATTCTGAAAAATCAAAAATTTTATAAGATGTGCCAATCGTGGTGTTATTTGAAAGCAAACATGCTACTCTTTCGATTTTCAAGTTTTGTATCCATAAGTGCTTTAGTTTCGGAAATATCTTGCAAAGAAAGCCGCGAGTTTGTGTGGAAGTGCATGATTTTTTGGCGTGAATCTGACAATGTTCTCCACTGCTCGAGTCCAGCCCCGCTCAAAGAAGGCTCCATATACCAATTCTGAAAAATTAAAAATTTTATAATATGTGCCAATCGTGGTGTTACTTTAAAGTAAAACACGCTCGTCTTCCTATAAATTCAAATTTCAAATCTATATGTGGTTTAGTTTTGGATGTTTCTCCCAAAGAAAACGCGACTTTGCGTGCAACTTTTTCATTTTTTGCGTAAATCTGACATTATCTCCACTGCTCTAGTTCAGCCCCGCTCAAAGACCACTTCGCATATGCGATTCTGAAAAATCAAAAATTTTATAAGATGTGCCAATCGTGGTGTTACTTTGAAGGAAACACGCTCGTCTTCCGATAAATTCAAATTTCAAATCCATATGTGGTTTAGTTTTGGATGTTTCTCCCAAAGAAAACGCGACTTTGCGTGCAACTTTTTCATTTTTTGCGTAAGTCTGACATTATCTCCACTGCTCTAGTTCAGCCCCGCTCAAAGACCACTTCGCATATGCGATTCTGAAAAATCAAAAATTTTATAAGATGTGCCAATCGTGGTGTCATTTTCAAGGAAACAGGTTACTCTTTTGATTCATGCAAGTTTCATATCCATATGTGCTTTAGTTTGGGAAATATCTTGCAAAGAAAGGCGCGAGTTTGTGTGGAAGTGCATCATTTTTTTGCGTAAATCTGAAAATGCTCTCGACTGCTCCAGTTCAGCCCCGCTCAAAAAGGGCTTCGCACCGATTCTGAAAAAATCAAAAATTTTATAAGATGTGCCAATCGTGGTGTTATTTGAAAGCAAAACATGCTACTCTTTCGATTTTCAAGTTTTGTATCCATAAGTGCTTTAGTTTCGGAAATATCTTGCAAAGAAAGCCGCGAGTTTGTGTGGAAGTGCATGATTTTTTGGCGTGAATCTGACAATGTTCTCCACTGCTCGAGTCCAGCCCCGCTCAAAGAAGGCTCCATATACCGATTCTGAAAAATTAAAAATTTTATAAGATGTGCCAATCGTGGTGTTACTTTAAAGGAAACACGCTCGTCTTCCTATAAATTCAAATTTCAAATCTATATGTGGTTTAGTTTTGGATGTTTCTCCCAAAGAAAACGCGACTTTGCGTGCAACTTTTTCATTTTTTGCGTAAATCTGACATTATCTCCACTGCTCTAGTTCAGCCCCGCTCAAAGACCACTTCGCATATGCGATTCTGAAAAATCAAAAATTTTATAAGATGTGCCAATCGTGGTGTCATTTGAAAGCAAACATGCTACTCTTTCAATGCATGCAAGTTTCATATCCATATGTGCTTTAGTTTCGGAAATATCTTGCAAAGAAAGGCGCGAGTTTGTGTGGAAGTGCATGATTTTTTTGCATGAATCTGACAATGCTCTCCAATGCTCGAGTTCAGCCCCGCTCAAAGAAGGCTCCATATATACCGATTCTGAAAAATCAAAAATTTTATAAGATGTGCCAATCGTGGTGTTACTTTGAAGGGAACACGCTCGTCTTCCGATAAATTCAAATTTCAAATCCATATGTGGTTTAGTTTTGGATGTTTCTCCCAAAGAAAACGCGACTTTGCGTGCAACTTTTTCCTTTTTTGCGTAAATCTGACATTATCTCCACTGTTCTAGTTCAGCCCCGCTCAAAGACCACTTCGCATATGCGATTCTGAAAAATCAAAAATTTTATAAGATGTGCCAATCGTGGTGTCATTTTAAAGGAAACAGGTTACTCTTTTGATTCATGCAAGTTTCATATCCATATGTGCTTTAGTTTGGGAAATATCTTCAAAAGAAAGGCGCGAGTTTGTGTGGAAGTGCATGATTTTTTGGCGTGAATCTGACAATGTTCTCCACTGCTCGAGTCCAGCCCCGCTCAAAGAAGGCTCCATATATACGATTCTGAAAAATTAAAAATTTTATAAGATGTGCCAATCGTGGTGTTACTTTGAAGGGAACACGCTCGTCTTCCGATAAATTCAAATTTCAAATCCATATGTGGTTTAGTTTTGGATGTTTCTCCCAAAGAAAACGCGACTTTGCGTGCAACTTTTTCATTTTTTGCGTAAATCTGACATTATCTCCACTGCTCTAGTTCAGCCCCGCTCAAAGACCACTTCGCATATGCGATTCTGAAAAATCAAAAATTTTATAAGATGTGCCAATCGTGGTGTCATTTTAAAGGGAACAAGTTACTCTTTTGATTCATTCAAGTTTCATATCCATATGTGCTTTAGTTTGGGAAATATCTTCCAAAGAAAGGCGCGAGTTTGTGTGGAAGTGCATGATTTTTTTGCGTAAATCTGACAATGCTCTCCACTGCTCGAGTTCAGCCCCGCTCAAAGAAGGCTCCATATACCGATTCTGAAAAATCAAAAATTTTATAAGATGTGCCAATCGTGGTGTCATTTGAAAGCAAACATGCTACTCTTTCAATGCATGCAAGTTTCATATCCATATGTGCTTTAGTTTCGGAAATATGTTGAAAAGAAAGGCGCGAGTTTGTGTGGAAGTTCATGATTTTTTTGCATGAATCTGATAATGCTCTCCACTGCTCGAGTCCAGCCCCGCTCAAAGAAGGCTCCATATATACGATTCTGAAAAATTAAAAATTTTATAAGATGTGCCAATCGTGGTGTTACTTTGAAGGAAACACGCTCGTCTTCCGATAAATTCAAATTTCAAATCCATATGTGGTTTAGTTTTGGATGTTTCTCCCAAAGAAAACGCGACTTTGCGTGCAACTTTTTCATTTTTTGCGTAAATCTGACATTATCTCCACTGCTCTAGTTCAGCCCCGCTCAAAGACCACTTCGCATATGCGATTCTGAAAAATCAAAAATTTTATAAGATGTGCCAATCGTGGTGTCATTTTAAAGGAAACAGGTTACTCTTTTGATTCATGCAAGTTTCATATCCATATGTGCTTTAGTTTGGGAAATATCTTGCAAAGAAAGGCGCGAGTTTGTGTGGAAGTGCATGATTTTTTTGCATAAATCTGAAAATGATCTCCACTGCTCGAGTTCAGCCCCGCTCAAAGAAGGCTCCATATACCGATTCTGAAAAATCAAAAATTTTATAAGATGTGCCAATCGTGGTGTCATTTGAAAGCAAACATGCTACTCTTTCAATGCATGCAAGTTTCATATCCATATGTGCTTTAGTTTCGGAAATATCTTGAAAAGAAAGGCGCGAGTTTGTGTGGAAGTGCATGATTTTTTGGCGTGAATCTGACAATGTTCTCCACTGCTCGAGTCCAGCCCCGCTCAAAGAAGGCTCCATATATACGATTCTGAAAAATTAAAAATTTTATAAGATGTGCCAATCGTGGTGTCATTTGAAAGCAAACATGCTACTCTTTCGATTTTCAAGTTTTCTATCCATGTGTGGTTTAGTTTTGGATGTTTCTCCCAAAGAAAGCGCGACTTTGCGTGCAACTGTTTCATTTTTTCCGTAAATCTGACATTATCTCCACTGCTCTAGTTCAGCCCCGCTCAAAGAATGCTTCGCATATGCGATTCTGAAAAATCAAAACTTTTATAAGATGTGCCATTCGTGGTATCATTTTAAAGGTAACATGCTACTCTTTCGATTTATGCAAGTTTCACATCCATATGTGCTTTAGTTTCGGAAATATCTTGCAAGAAAGGCGCAAGTTTTTGTGGAAGTGCATGATTTTTTTGCATAAATCTGACATGCTCCTCACCCCCGAGTTCAGCCCCGCTCAAAGACGGCTCCATACATCCGATTCTGAAAAATCAAAAATTTTATAAGATGTGCCAATCGTGGTATTAATTGAAAGGTAACATGCTACTCTTTCGATTTATGCAAGTTTTGTATCCAAATTGGCTTTACTTTTGGAAATATCTTGCAAAGAAAGGTGCGAGTTTGTGTGGAAGTGCATGATTTTTTTGCGTAAATCTGACAATGCTCTCCACTGCTCGAGTTCAGTCCCGCTCAAAGAATGCTTTCCATATGCGATTCTGAAAAATCAAAACTTTTATAAGATGTGCCAATCGTGGTATCATTTGAAAGGTAACATGCTACTCTTTCGATTCATGCAAGTTTCACATCCATATGTGCTTTAGTTTTGGAAATATCTTGCAAGAAAGGCGCAAGTTTTTGTGGAAGTGCATGATTTTTTTGCATAAATCTGACATGCTCCTCACCCCCGAGTTCAGCCCCGCTCAAATACGGCTCCATACATCCGATTCTGAAAAATCAAAAATTTTATAAGATGTGCCAATCGTGGTGTTAATTGAAAGGTAACATGCTACTCTTTCGATTTATGCAAGTTTTGTATCCAAATTGGCTTTACTTTTGGAAATATCTTGCAAAGAAAGGCGCGAGTTTGTGTGGAAGTGCATGATTTTTTTGCGTAAATCTGACAATGCTCTCCACTGCTCGAGTTCAGTCCCGCTCAAAGAATGCTTTGCATATGCGATTCTGAAAAATCAAAACTTTTATAAGATGTGCCATTCGTGGTATCATTTGAAAGGTAACATGCTACTCTTTCGATTCATGCAAGTTTCACATCCATATGTGCTTTAGTTTCGGAAATATCTTGCAAGAAAGGCGCAAGTTTTTGTGGAAGTGCATGATTTTTTTGCGTAAATCTGACATGCTCCTCACCCCCGAGTTCAGCCCCGCTCAAAGACGGCTCCATACATCTGATTCTGAAAAATCAAAAATTTTATAAGATGTGCCAATCGTGGTGTTACTTTGAAGGAAACACGCTCGTCTTCCGATAAATTTAAATTTCAAATCCATATGTGGTTTAGTTTTGGATGTTTCTCCCAAAGAAAGCGCGACTTTGCGTGCAACTGTTTCATTTTTTCCGTAAATCTGACATTATCTCCACTGCTCTAGTTCAGCCCCGCTCAAAGAATGCTTCGCATATGCGATTCTGAAAAATCAAAAATTTGATAAGATGTGCCAATCGTGGTGTCATTTTAAAGGAAACAGGTTACTCTTTTGATTCATGCAAGTTTCATATCCATATGTGCTTTAGTTTGGGAAATATCTTGCAAAGAAAGGCGCGAGTTTGTGTAGAAGTGCATCATTTTTTTGCGTAAATCTGAAAATGTTCTCCACTGCTCGAGTCCAGCCCCGCTCAAAGAAGGCTCCATATACCGATTCTGAAAAATTAAAAATTTTATAAGATGTGCCAATCGTGGTGTTACTTTAAAGTAAAACACGCTCGTCTTCCTATAAATTCAAATTTCAAATCCATATGTGGTTTAGTTTTGGATGTTTCTCCCAAAGAAAACGCGACTTTGCGTGCAACTTTTTCATTTTTTGCGTAAATCTGACATTATCTCCACTGCTCTAGTTCAGCCCCGCTCAAAGACCACTTCGCATATGCGATTCTGAAAAATCAAAACTTTTATAAGATGTGCCAATCGTGGTGTCACTTTATAGGGAACATGCTACTCTTTCGATTCATGCAAGTTTCACATCCATATGTGCTTTAGTTTCGGAAATATCTTGCAAGAAAGGCGCAAGTTTTTGTGGAAGTGCATGATTTTTTTGCGTAAATCTGACAATGCTCTCCACTGCTCGAGTTCAGCCCCGCTCAAAGAGGGCTCCATATACCGATTCTGAAAAATCAAAAATTTTATAAGATGTGCCAATCGTGGTGTTACTTTGAAGGGAAGACGCTTGTCTTCCGATAAATTTAAATTTCAAATCCATATGTGGTTTAGTTTTGGATGTTTCTCCCAAAGAAAGCGCGACTTTGCGTGCAACTGTTTCATTTTTTGCGTAAATCTGACATTATCTCCACTGCTCTAGTTCAGCCCCGCTCAAAGACCACTTCGCATATGCGATTCTGAAAAATCAAAAATTTTATAAGATGTGCCAATCGTGGTGTCATTTTAAAGGAAACAGGTTACTCTTTTGATTCATGCAAGTTTCATATCCATATGTGCTTTAGTTTCGGAAATATCTTGCAAAGAAAGGCGCGAGTTTGTGTGGAAGTGCATGATTTTTTTGCGTAAATCTGACAATGCTCTCCACTGCTCGAGTTCAGCCCCGCTCAAAGAAGGCTCCATATACCGATTCTGAAAAATCAAAAATTTTATAAGATGTGCCAATCGTGGTGTCATTTGAAAGCAAACATGCTACTCTTTCAATGCATGCAAGTTTCATATCCATATGTGGTTTAGTTTCGGAAATATCTTTCAAAAAAGGCGCGAGTTTGTGTGGAAGTTCATGATTTTTTTGCGTAAATCTGACAATGCTCTCCACTGCTCGAGTTCAGCCCAGCTCAAAGAAGGCTCCATATACCGATTCTGAAAAATCAAAAATTTTATAAGATGTGCCAATCGTGGTGTCATTTGAAAGCAAATATGCTACTTTTTCGATTTTCAAGTTTTCTATCCATATGTGGTTTAGTTTTGGATGTTTCTCCCAAAGAAAACGCGACTTTGCGTGCAACTTTTTCATTTTTTCCGTAAATCTGACATTATCTCCACTGCTCTAGTTCAGCCCCGCTCAAAGAATGCTTCGCATATGCGATTCTGAAAAATCAAAACTTTTATAAGATGTGCCATTCGTGGTATCATTTTAAAGGTAACATGCTACTCTTTCGATTTATGCAAGTTTCACATCCATATGTGCTTTAGTTTCGGAAATATCTTGCAAGAAAGGCGCAAGTTTTTGTGGAAGTGCATGATTTTTTTGCGTAAATCTGACATGCTCCTCACCCCCGAGTTCAGCCCCGCTCAAAGACGGCTCCATACATCTGATTCTGAAAAATCAAAAATTTTTTAAGATGTGCCAATCGTGGTGTTATTTGAAAGGTAACATGCTACTCTTTCGATTCATGCAAGTTTCACATCCATATGTGCTTTAGTTTCGGAAATATCTTGCAAGAAAGGCGCAAGTTTTTGTGGAAGTGCATGATTTTTTTGCATAAATCTGACATGCTCCTCACCCCTGAGTTCAGCCCCGCTCAAAGACGGCTCCATACATCCGATTCTGAAAAATCAAAAATTTTATAAGATGTGCCAATCGTGGTGTCATTTGAAAGCAAACATGCTACTCTTTCAATGCATGCAAGTTTCATATCCATATGTGCTTTAGTTTCGGAAATATCTTGCAAAGAAAGGCGCGAGTTTGTGTGGAAGTGCATGATTTTTTTGCATGAATCTGACAATGCTCTCCACTGCTCGAGTCCAGCCCCGCTCAAAGAAGGCTCCATATATACCATTCTGAAAAATTTTATAAGATGTGCCAATCGTGGTGTTACTTTAAAGGAAACACGCTCGTCTTCCTATAAATTCAAATTTCAAATCCATATGTGGTTTAGTTTTGGATGTTTCTCCTAAAGAAAACGCGACTTTGCGTGCAACTTTTTCATTTTTTGCGTAAATCTGACATTATCGCCACTGCTCTAGTTCAGCCCCGCTCAAAGACCGCTTCGCATATGCGATTCTGAAAAATCAAAAATTTTATAAGATGTGCCAATCGTGGTGTCATTTTAAAGGAAACAGGTTACTCTTTTGATTCATGCAAGTTTCATATCCATATGTGCTTTAGTTTGGGAAATATCTTCAAAAGAAAGGCGCGAGTTTGTGTGGAAGTGCATGATTTTTTGGCGTGAATCTGACAATGTTCTCCACTGCTCGAGTCCAGCCCCGCTCAAAAAGGGCTTCGCATATACCGATTCTGAAAAATCAAAAATTTTATAAGATGTGCCAATCGTGGTGTTATTTGAAAGCAAACATGCTACTCTTTCGATTTTCAAGTTTTGTATCCATATGTGCTTTAGTTTCGGAAATATCTTCCAAAGAAAGGCGCGAGTTTTTGTGGAAGTGCATGATTTTTTTGCGTAAATCTGACAATGCTCTCCACTGCTCGAGTTCAGCCCCGCTCAAAGAGGGCTCCATATACCGATTCTGAAAAATCAAAAATTTTATAAGATGTGCCAATCGTGGTGTTACTTTGAAGGGAAGACGCTTGTCTTCCGATAAATTTAAATTTCAAATCCATGTGTGGTTTAGTTTTGGATGTTTCTCCCAAAGAAAGCGCGACTTTGCGTGCAACTGTTTCATTTTTTCCGTAAATCTGACATTATCTCCACTGCTCTAGTTCAGCCCCGCTCAAAGAATGCTTCGCATATGCGATTCTGAAAAATCAAAAATTTGATAAGATGTGCCAATCGTGGTGTTATTTGAAAGGTAACATGCTACTCTTTCGATTCATGCAAGTTTCACATCCATATGTGCTTTAGTTTCGGAAATATCTTGCAAAGAAAGGCGCGAGTTTTTGTGGAAGTGCATGATTTTTTTGCATAAATTTGAAAATGCTCTCGACTGCTCGAGTTCAGCCCTGCTCAAAAAGGGCTTCGCATATACCGATTCTGAAAAATCAAAAATTTTATAAGATGTGCCAATCGTGGTGTCATTTTAAAGGAAACAGGTTACTCTTTTGATTCATGCAAGTTTCAGATCCATATGTGCTTTAGTTTCGGAAATATCTTGCAAAGAAAGGCGCGAGTTTGTGTGGAAGTGCATGATTTTTTTGCATAAATCTGACAATGCTCTCGACTGCTCGAGTTCAGCCCCGCTCAAAGAAGGCTCCATATACCGATTCTGAAAAATCAAAAATTTTATAAGATGTGCCAATCGTGGTGTTACTTTGAAGGGAACACGCTCGTCTTCCGATAAATTCAAATTTCAAATCCATATGTGGTTTAGTTTTGGATGTTTCTCCCAAAGAAAACGCGACTTTGCGTGCAACTTTTTCATTTTTTGCGTAAATCTGACATTATCTCCACTGCTCTAGTTCAGCCCCGCTCAAAGACCACTTCGCATATGCGATTCTGAAAAATCATAAATTTTATAAGATGTGCCAATCGTGGTGTCATTTTAAAGGAAACAGGTTACTCTTTTGATTCATGCAAGTTTCATATCCATATGTGCTTTAGTTTCGGAAATATCTTGCAAGAAAGGCGCAAGTTTTTGTGGAAGTGCATGATTTTTTTGCGTAAATCTGACAATGCTCTCCACTGCTCGAGTTCAGCCCCGCTCAAAGAGGGCTCCATATACCGATTCTGAAAAATCAAAAATTTTATAAGATGTGCCAATCGTGGTGTTATTTGAAAGGTAACATGCTACTCTTTCGATTCATGCAAGTTTCACATCCATATGTGCTTTAGTTTCGGAAATATCTTGCAAAGAAAGGCGCGAGTTTGTGTGGAAGTTCATGATTTTTTTGCGTAAATCTGACAATGCTCTCCACTGCTCGAGTTCAGCCCAGCTCAAAGAAGGCTCCATATACCGATTCTGAAAAATCAAAAATTTTATAAGATGTGCCAATCGTGGTGTCATTTGAAAGCAAATATGCTACTCTTTCGATTTTCAAGTTTTCTATCCATATGTGGTTTAGTTTTGGATGTTTCTCCCAAAGAAAACGTGACTTTGCGTGTAACTTTTTCATTTTTCCGTAAATCTGACATTATCTCCACTGCTCTAGTTCAGCCCCGCTCAAAGAATGCTTCGCATATGCGATTCTGAAAAATCAAAACTTTTATAAGATGTGCCATTCGTGGTATCATTTTAAAGGTAACATGCTACTCTTTCGATTTATGCAAGTTTCACATCCATATGTGCTTTAGTTTCGGAAATATCTTGCAAGAAAGGCGCAAGTTTTTGTGGAAGTGCATGATTTTTTTGCGTAAATCTGACATGCTCCTCACCCCCGAGTTCAGCCCCGCTCAAAGACGGCTCCATACATCTGATTCTGAAAAATCAAAAATTTTTTAAGATGTGCCAATCGTGGTGTTATTTGAAAGGTAACATGCTACTCTTTCGATTCATGCAAGTTTCACATCCATATGTGCTTTAGTTTCGGAAATATCTTGCAAGAAAGGCGCAAGTTTTTGTGGAAGTGCATGATTTTTTTGCATAAATCTGACATGCTCCTCACCCCTGAGTTCAGCCCCGCTCAAAGACGGCTCCATACATCCGATTCTGAAAAATCAAAAATTTTATAAGATGTGCCAATCGTGGTGTCATTTGAAAGCAAACATGCTACTCTTTCAATGCATGCAAGTTTCATATCCATATGTGCTTTAGTTTCGGAAATATCTTGCAAAGAAAGGCGCGAGTTTGTGTGGAAGTGCATGATTTTTTTGCATGAATCTGACAATGCTCTCCACTGCTCGAGTCCAGCCCCGCTCAAAGAAGGCTCCATATATACCATTCTGAAAAATTTTATAAGATGTGCCAATCGTGGTGTTACTTTAAAGGAAACACGCTCGTCTTCCTATAAATTCAAATTTCAAATCCATATGTGGTTTAGTTTTGGATGTTTCTCCTAAAGAAAACGCGACTTTGCGTGCAACTTTTTCATTTTTTGCGTAAATCTGACATTATCGCCACTGCTCTAGTTCAGCCCCGCTCAAAGACCGCTTCGCATATGCGATTCTGAAAAATCAAAAATTTTATAAGATGTGCCAATCGTGGTGTCATTTTAAAGGAAACAGGTTACTCTTTTGATTCATGCAAGTTTCATATCCATATGTGCTTTAGTTTGGGAAATATCTTCAAAAGAAAGGCGCGAGTTTGTGTGGAAGTGCATGATTTTTTGGCGTGAATCTGACAATGTTCTCCACTGCTCGAGTCCAGCCCCGCTCAAAAAGGGCTTCGCATATACCGATTCTGAAAAATCAAAAATTTTATAAGATGTGCCAATCGTGGTGTTATTTGAAAGCAAACATGCTACTCTTTCGATTTTCAAGTTTTGTATCCATAAGTGCTTTAGTTTCGGAAATATCTTGCAAAGAAAGGCGCGAGTTTGTGTGGAAGTGCATGATTTTTTTGCGTAAATCTGACAATGCTCTCCACTGCTCGAGTTCAGCCCCGCTCAAAGAGGGCTCCATATACCGATTCTGAAAAATCAAAAATTTTATAAGATGTGCCAATCGTGGTGTTACTTTGAAGGGAAGACGCTTGTCTTCCGATAAATTTAAATTTCAAATCCATGTGTGGTTTAGTTTTGGATGTTTCTCCCAAAGAAAGCGCGACTTTGCGTGCAACTGTTTCATTTTTTCCGTAAATCTGACATTATCTCCACTGCTCTAGTTCAGCCCCGCTCAAAGAATGCTTCGCATATGCGATTCTGAAAAATCAAAAATTTGATAAGATGTGCCAATCGTGGTGTCATTTTAAAGGAAACAGGTTACTCTTTTGATTCATGCAAGTTTCATATCCGTATGTGCTTTAGTTTGGGAAATATCTTGCAAAGAAAGGCGCGAGTTTGTGTGGAAGTGCATGAATTTTTTGCATAAATCTGATAATGCTCTCGACTGCTCGAGTTCAGCCCTGCTCAAAAAGGGCTTCGCATATACCGATTCTGAAAAATCAAATATTTTATAAGATGTGCCAATCGTGGTGTCATTTTAAAGGAAACAGGTTACTCTTTTGATTCATGCAAGTTTCAGATCCATATGTGCTTTAGTTTCGGAAATATCTTGAAAAGAAAGGCGCGAGTTTGTGTGGAAGTGCATGATTTTTTTGCATAAATCTGACAATGCTCTCGACTGCTCGAGTTCAGCCCCGCTCAAAAAGGGCTTCGCATATACCGATTCTGAAAAATCAAAAATTTTATAAGATGTGCCAATCGTGGTGTCATTTGAAAGCAAACATGTTACTCTTTCGATTTTCAAGTTTTGTATCCATATGTGCTTTAGTTTGGGAAATATCTTGCAAAGAAAGGCGCGAGTTTGTGTGGAAGTGCATGATTTTTTGGCGTGAATCTGACAATGTTCTCCACTGCTCGAGTCCAGCCCCGCTCAAAGAAGGCTCCATATATACGATTCTGAAAAATTAAAAATTTTATAAGATGTGCCAATCGTGCTGTCATTTGAAAGGTAACATGCTACTCTTTCGATTTATGCAAGTTTTGTATCCATATTGGCTTTACTTTTGGAAATATCTTGCAAAGAAATGCGCGAGTTTGTGTGGAAGTGCATGATTTTTTTGCGTAAATCTGACATGCTCCTCACCCCCGAGTTCAGCCCCGCTCAAAGACGGCTCCATACATCTGATTCTGAAAAATCAAAAATTTTTTAAGATGTGCCAATCGTGGTATCATTTGAAAGGTAACATGCTACTCTTTCGATTCATGCAAGTTTCACATCCATATGTGCTTTAGTTTTGGAAATATCTTGCAAGAAAGGCGCAAGTTTTTGTGGAAGTGCATGATTTTTTTGCATAAATCTGACATGCTCCTCACCCCCGAGTTCAGCCCCGCTCAAAGACGGCTCCATACATCCGATTCTGAAAAATCAAAAATTTTATAAGATGTGCCAATCGTGGTATTAATTGAAAGGTAACATGCTACTCTTTCGATTTATGCAAGTTTTGTATCCAAATTGGCTTTACTTTTGGAAATATCTTGCAAAGAAAGGTGCGAGTTTGTGTGGAAGTGCATGATTTTTTTGCGTAAATCTGACAATGCTCTCCACTGCTCGAGTTCAGTCCCGCTCAAAGAATGCTTTCCATATGCGATTCTGAAAAATCAAAACTTTTATAAGATGTGCCATTCGTGGTATCATTTGAAAGGTAACATGCTACTCTTTCGATTCATGCAAGTTTCACATCCATATGTGCTTTAGTTTCGGAAATATCTTGCAAGAAAGGCGCAAGTTTTTGTGGAAGTGCATGATTTTTTTGCATAAATCTGACATGCTCCTCACCCCCGAGTTCAGCCCCTCTCAAAGACGGCTCCATACATCTGATTCTTAAAAATCAAAAATTTTTTAAGTTGTGGCAATCGTGGTGTTATTTGAAAGGTAACATGCTACTCTTTCGATTTATGCAAGTTTTGTATCCATATTGGCTTTACTTTTGGAAATATCTTGCAAAGAAATGCGCGAGTTTGTGTGGAAGTGCATGATTTTTTTGCGTAAATCTGACATGCTCCTCACCCCCGAGTTCAGCCCCGCTCAAAGACGGCTCCATACATCTGATTCTGAAAAATCAAAAATTTTTTAAGATGTGCCAATCGTGGTGTTATTTGAAAGGTAACATGCTACTCTTTCGATTCATGCAAGTTTCACATCCATATGTGCTTTAGTTTCGGAAATATCTTGCAAGAAAGGCGCAAGTTTTTGTGGAAGTGCATGATTTTTTTGCATAAATCTGACATGCTCCTCACCCCTGAGTTCAGCCCCGCTCAAAGACGGCTCCATAAATCCAAATCTGAAAAATCAAAATTTTCATAAGATGTGCCAATCGTGGTATTAATTGAAAGGTAACATGCTACTCTTTCGATTTATGCAAGTTTTGTATCCAAATTGGCTTTACTTTTGGAAATATCTTGCAAAGAAAGGCGCGAGTTTGTGTGGAAGTGCATGATTTTTTTGCGTAAATCCGACAATGCTCTCCACTGCTCGAGTTCAGTCCCGCTAAAACAATGCTTTGCATATGCGATTCTGAAAAATCAAAACTTTTATAAGATGTGCCAATCGTGGTGTTATTTGAAAGGTAACATGCTACTCTTTCGATTTATGCAAGTTTTGTATCCATATTGGCTTTACTTTTGGAAATATCTTGCAAAGAAATGCGCGAGTTTGTGTGGAAGTGCATGATTTTTTGCGTAAATCTGACATGCTCCTCACCCCCGAGTTCAGCCCCGCTCAAAGACGGCTCCATACATCTGATTCTGAAAAATCAAAAATTTTTTAAGATGTGCCAATCGTGGTGTTATTTGAAAGGTAACATGCTACTCTTTCGATTTATGCAAGTTTTGTATCCATATTGGCTTTACTTTTGGAAATATCTTGCAAAGAAATGGGCGAGTTTATGTGGAAGTGCATGATTTTTTTGCGTAAATCTGACATGCTCCTCTTCCCCGAGTTCAGCCCCGCTCAAAGATGGCTCCATACATCTGATTCTGAAAAATCAAAACTTTTATAAGACGTGCCAATCGTGGTGTTATTTGAAAGGTAACATGCTACTCTTTCGATTTATGCAAGTTTTGTATCCATATTGGCTTTACTTTTGGAAATATCTTGCAAAGAAAGGCGCGAGTTTGTGTGGAAGTGCATGATTTTTTTGCGTAAATCTGACAATGCTCTCCACTGCTCTAGTTCAGTCCCGCTCAAAGAATGCTTTGCATATGCGATTCTGAAAAATCAAAACTTTTATAAGATGTGCCATTCGTGGTATCATTTGAAAGGTAACATGCTACTCTTTCGATTCATGCAAGTTTCACATCCATATGTGCTTTAGTTTCGGAAATATCTTGCAAGAAAGGCGCGAGTTTGTGTGGAAGTGCATGATTTTTTGCGTAAATCTGACATGCTCCTCACCCCCGAGTTCAGCCCCGCTCAAAGACGGCTCCATACATCTGATTCTGAAAAATCAAAAATTTTTTAAGATGTGCCAATCGTGGTGTTATTTGAAAGGTAACATGCTACTCTTTCGATTTATGCAAGTTTCACATCCATATGTGTTTTAGTTTCGGAAATATCTTGCAAGAAAGGCGCAAGTTTTTGTGGAAGTGCATGATTTTTTTGCATAAATCTGACATGCTCCTCACCCCCGAGTTCAGCCCCTCTCAAAGACGGCTCCATACATCTGATTCTTAAAAATCAAAAATTTTTTAAGTTATCCAATCGTGGTGTTATTTGAAAGGTAACATGCTACTCTTTCGATTTATGCAAGTTTTGTATCCATATTGGCTTTACTTTTGGAAATATCTTGCAAAGAAATGCGCGAGTTTGTGTGGAAGTGCATGATTTTTTGCGTAAATCTGACATGCTCCTCACCCCCGAGTTCAGCCCCGCTCAAAGACGGCTCCATACATCTGATTCTGAAAAATCAAAAATTTTTTAAGATGTGCCAATCGTGGTGTTATTTGAAAGGTAACATGCTACTCTTTCGATTCATGCAAGTTTCACATCCATATGTGCTTTAGTTTCGGAAATATCTTGCAAGAAAGGCGCAAGTTTTTGTGGAAGTGCATGATTTTTTTGCATAAATCTGACATGCTCCTCACCCCTGAGTTCAGCCCCGCTCAAAGACGGCTCCATAAATCCAAATCTGAAAAATCAAAAATTTTATAAGATGTGCCAATCGTGGTATTAATTGAAAGGTAACATGCTACTCTTTCGATTCATGCAAGTTTTGTATCCAAATTGGCTTTACTTTTGGAAATATCTTGCAAAGAAAGGCGCGAGTTTGTGTGGAAGTGCATGATTTTTTTGCGTAAATCTGACAATGCTCTCCACTGCTCGAGTTCAGTCCCGCTCAAAGAATGCTTTGCATATGCGATTCTGAAAAATCAAAACTTTTATAAGATGTGCCAATCGTGGTGTTATTTGAAAGGTAACATGCTACTCTTTCGATTTATGCAAGTTTTGTATCCATATTGGCTTTACTTTTGGAAATATCTTGCAAAGAAATGCGCGAGTTTGTGTGGAAGTGCATGATTTTTTGCGTAAATCTGACATGCTCCTCACCCCCGAGTTCAGCCCCGCTCAAAGACGGCTCCATACATCTGATTCTGAAAAATCAAAAATTTTTTAAGATGTGCCAATCGTGGTGTTATTTGAAAGGTAACATGCTACGCTTTCGATTTATGCAAGTTTTGTATCCATATTGGCTTTACTTTTGGAAATATCTTGCAAAGAAATGCGCGAGTTTATGTGGAAGTGCATGATTTTTTTGCGTAAATCTGACATGCTCCTCTTCCCCGAGTTCAGCCCCGCTCAAAGACGGCTCCATACATCTGATTCTGAAAAATCAAAAATTTTTTAAGATGTGCCAATTGTGGTGTCATTTGAAAGGTAACATGCTACTCTTTCGATTTATGCAAGGTTTGTATCCATATTGGCTTTACTTTTGGAAATATCTTGCAAAGAAAGGCGCGAGTTTGTGTGGAAGTGCATGATTTTTTTGCGTAAATCTGACAATGCTCTCCACTGCTCGAGTTCAGTCCCGCTCAAAGAATGCTTTGCATATGCGATTCTGAAAAATCAAAACTTTTATAAGATGTGCCATTCGTGGTATCATTTTAAAGGTAACATGCTACTCTTTCGATTCATGCAAGTTTCACATCCATATGTGCTTTAGTTTCGGAAATATCTTGAAAAGAAATGCGCGAGTTTGTGTGGAAGTGCATGATTTTTTTGCGTAAATCTGACATGCTCCTCTTCCCCGAGTTCAGTCCCACTCAAAGACGGCTCCATACATTTGATTCTGAAAAATCAAAAAATTTTATAAGATGTGCCAATCGTGGTGTTATTTGAAAGGTAACATGCTACTCTTTCGATTTATGCAAGTTTTGTATCCATATTGGCTTTACTTTTGGAAATATCTTGCAAAGAAAGGCGCGAGTTTGTGTGGAAGTGCATGATTTTTTTGCGTAAATCTGACAATGCTCTCCACTGCTCGAGTTCAGTCCCGCTCAAAGAATGCTTTCCATATGCGATTCTGAAAAATCAAAACTTTTATAAGATTTGCCATTCGTGGTATCATTTGAAAGGTAACATGCTACTCTTTCGATTTATGCAAGTTTTGTATCCATATTGGCTTTACTTTTGGAAATATCTTGCAAAGAAAGGCGCGAGTTTGTGTGGAAGTGCATGATTTTTTTGCGTAAATCTGACAATGCTCTCCACTGCTCGAGTTCAGTCCCGCTCAAAGAATGCTTTGCATATGCGATTCTGAAAAATCAAAACTTTTATAAGATGTGCCATTCGTGGTATCATTTGAAAGGTAACATGCTACTCTTTCGATTCATGCAAGTTTCACATCCATATGTGCTTTAGTTTCGGAAATATCTTGCAAGAAAGGCGCAAGTTTTTGTGGAAGTGCATGATTTTTTTGCATAAATCTGACATGCTCCTCACCCCCGAGTTCAGCCCCTCTCAAAGACGGCTCCATACATCTGATTCTTAAAAATCAAAAATTTTTTAAGTTATCCAATCGTGGTGTTATTTGAAAGGTAACATGCTACTCTTTCGATTTATGCAAGTTTTGTATCCATATTGGCTTTACTTTTGGAAATATCTTGCAAAGAAATGCGCGAGTTTGTGTGGAAGTGCATGATTTTTTGCGTAAATCTGACATGCTCCTCACCCCCGAGTTCAGCCCCGCTCAAAGACGGCTCCATACATCTGATTCTGAAAAATCAAAAATTTTATAAGATGTGCCAATCGTGGTATTAATTGAAAGGTAACATGCTACTCTTTCGATTTATGCAAGTTTTGTATCCAAATTGGCTTTACTTTTGGAAATATCTTGCAAAGAAAGGCGCGAGTTTGTGTGGAAGTGCATGATTTTTTTGCGTAAATCTGACAATGCTCTCCACTGCTCGAGTTCAGTCCCGCTCAAAGAATGCTTTGCATATGCGATTCTGAAAAATCAAAACTTTTATAAGATGTGCCAATCGTGGTGTTATTTGAAAGGTAACATGCTACGCTTTCGATTTATGCAAGTTTTGTATCCATATTGGCTTTACTTTTGGAAATATCTTGCAAAGAAATGGGCGAGTTTGTGTGGAAGTGCATGATTTTTTTGCGTAAATCTGACATGCTCCTCTTCCCCGAGTTCAGCCCCGCTCAAAGATGGCTCCATACATCTGATTCTGAAAAATCAAAACTTTTTAAGACGTGCCAATCGTGGTGTTATTTGAAAGGTAACATGCTACTCTTTCGATTTATGCAAGTTTTGTATCCATATTGGCTTTACTTTTGGAAATATCTTGCAAAGAAAGGCGCGAGTTTGTGTGGAAGTGCATGATTTTTTTGCGTAAATCTGACAATGCTCTCCACTGCTCGAGTTCAGTCCCGCTCAAAGAATGCTTTGCATATGCGATTCTGAAAAATCAAAACTTTTATAAGATGTGCCATTCGTGGTATCATTTGAAAGGTAACATGCTACTCTTTCGATTCATGCAAGTTTCACATCCATATGTGCTTTAGTTTCGGAAATATCTTGCAAGAAAGGCGCAAGTTTTTGTGGAAGTGCATGATTTTTTTGCGTAAATCTGACATGCTCCTCACCCCCGAGTTCAGCCCCGCTCAAAGACGGCTCCATACATCTGATTCTGAAAAATCAAAAATTTTTTAAGATGTGCCAATCGTGGTGTTATTTGAAAGGTAACATGCTACTCTTTCGATTTATGCAAGTTTTGTATCCATATTGGCTTTACTTTTGGAAATATCTTGCAAAGAAAGGCGCGAGTTTGTGTGGAAGTGCATGATTTTTTTGCGTAAATCTGACAATGCTCTCCACTGCTCGAGTTCAGTCCCGCTCAAAGAATGCTTTGCATATGCGATTCTGAAAAATCAAAACTTTTATAAGATGTGCCATTCGTGGTATCATTTGAAAGGTAACATGCTACTCTTTCGATTCATGCAAGTTTCACATCCATATGTGCTTTAGTTTCGGAAATATCTTGCAAGAAAGGCGCGAGTTTGTGTGGAAGTGCATGATTTTTTGCGTAAATCTGACATGCTCCTCACCCCCGAGTTCAGCCCCGCTCAAAGACGGCTCCATACATCTGATTCTGAAAAATCAAAAATTTTTTAAGATGTGCCAATCGTGGTGTTATTTGAAAGGTAACATGCTACTCTTTCGATTTATGCAAGTTTTGTATCCATATTGGCTTTACTTTTGGAAATATCTTGCAAGAAAGGCGCAAGTTTTTGTGGAAGTGCATGATTTTTTTGCATAAATCTGACATGCTCCTCACCCCCGAGTTCAGCCCCGCTCAAAGACGGCTCCATAAATCCAAATCTGAAAAATCAAAAATTTTATAAGATGTGCCAATCGTGGTATTAATTGAAAGGTAACATGCTACTCTTTCGATTTATGCAAGTTTTGTATCCAAATTGGCTTTACTTTTGGAAATATCTTGCAAAGAAAGGTGCGAGTTTGTGTGGAAGTGCATGATTTTTTTGCGTAAATCTGACAATGCTCTCCACTGCTCGAGTTCAGTCCCGCTCAAAGAATGCTTTGCATATGCAATTCTGAAAAATCAAAACTTTTATAAGATGTGCCAATCGTGGTGTTATTTGAAAGGTAACATGCTACTCTTTCGATTTATGCAAGTTTTGTATCCATATTGGCTTTACTTTTGGAAATATCTTGCAAAGAAATGCGCGAGTTTGTGTGGAAGTGCATGATTTTTTTGCGTAAATCTGACATGCTCCTCTTCCCCGAGTTCAGTCCCGCTCAAAGACGGCTCCATACATTTGATTCTGAAAAATCAAAAAATTTTATAAGATGTGCCAATCGTGGTATTAATTGAAAGGTAACATGCTACTCTTTCGATTCATGCAAGTTTTGTATCCATATTGGCTTTACTTTTGGAAATATCTTGCAAAGAAAGGCGCGAGTTTGTGTGGAAGTGCATGATTTTTTTGCGTAAATCTGACAATGCTCTCCACTGCTCGAGTTCAGTCCCGCTCAAAGAATGCTTTGCATATGCGATTCTGAAAAATCAAAACTTTTATAAGATGTGCCAATCGTGGTGTTATTTGAAAGGTAACATGCTACTCTTTCGATTCATGCAAGTTTCACATCCATATGTGCTTTAGTTTCGGAAATATCTTGAAAAGAAAGGCGCGAGTTTGTGTGGAAGTGCATGATTTTTTGGCGTGAATCTGACAATGTTCTCGACTGCTCGAGTTCAGCCCCGCTCAAAGAGGGCTCCATATATACGATTCTGAAAAATTAAAAATTTTATAAGATGTGCCAATCGTGGTGTTACTTTGAAGGAAACACGCTTGTCTTCCGATAAATTTAAATTTCAAATCCATGTGTGGTTTAGTTTTGGATGTTTCTCCCAAAGAAAGCGCGACTTTGCGTGCAACTGTTTCATTTTTTCCGTAAATCTGACATTATCTCCACTGCTCTAGTTCAGCCCCGCTCAAAGACCACTTCGCATATGCGATTCTGAAAAATCAAAAATTTTATAAGATGTGCCAATCGTGGTGTCATTTTAAAGGAAACAGGTTACTCTTTTGATTCATGCAAGTTTCATATCCATATGTGCTTTAGTTTGGGAAATATCTTGCAAAGAAAGGCGCGAGTTTGTGTGGAAGTGCATCATTTTTTTGCGTAAATCTGAAAATGCTCTCGACTGCTCCAGTTCAGCCCCGCTCAAAAAGGGCTTCGCATATACCGATTCTGAAAAATCAAAAATTTTATAAGATGTGCCAATCGTGGTGTTATTTGAAAGCAAACATGCTACTCTTTCGATTTTCAAGTTTTGTATCCATAAGTGCTTTAGTTTGGGAAATATCTTGCAAAGAAAGCCGCGAGTTTGTGTGGAAGTGCATGATTTTTTGGCGTGAATCTGACAATGTTCTCCACTGCTCGAGTCCAGCCCCGCTTAAAGAAGGCTCCATATACCGATTCTGAAAAATTAAAAATTTTATAAGATGTGCCAATCGTGGTGTTACTTTAAAGGAAACACGCTCGTCTTCCTATAAATTCAATTTTCAAATCCATATGTGGTTTAGTTTTGGATGTTTCTCCAAAAGAAAACGCGACTTTGCGTGCAACTTTTTCATTTTTTGCGTAAATCTGACATTATCTTCACTGCTCTAGTTCAGCCCCGCTCAAAGACCACTTCGCATATGGGATTCTGAAAAATCAAAAATTTTATAAGATGTGCCAATCGTGGTGTCATTTTTAAGGGAACAAGTTACTCTTTTGATTCATTCAAGTTTCATATCCATATGTGCTTTAGTTTGGGAAATATCTTCCAAAGAAAGGCGCGAGTTTGTGTGGAAGTGCATGATTTTTTTGCGTGAATCTGACAATGCTCTCGACTGCTCGAGTTCAGCCCCGCTCAAAGAAGGCTCCATATACCGATTCTGAAAAATTAAAAATTTTATAAGATGTGCCAATCGTGGTGTTACTTTGAAGGGAACACGCTCGTCCTCCGATAAATTCAAATTTCAAATCCATATGTGGTTTAGTTTTGGATGTTTCTCCCAAAGAAAACGCGACTTTGCCTGCAACTTTTTCATTTTTTGCGTAAATCTGACATCTCCACTGCACTAGTTCAGCCCCGCTCAAAGACCACTTCGCATATGCGATTCTGAAAAATCAAAAATTTTATAAGATGTGCCAATCGTGGTGTCATTTTAAAGGAAACAGGTTACTCTTTTGATTCATGCAAGTTTCAAATCCATATGTGCTTTAGTTTGGGAAATATCTTCCAAAGAAAGGTGCGAGTTTGTGTGGAAGTGCATGATTTTTTTGCATAAATCTGACAATGCTCTCCACTGCTCGAGTTCAGCCCCGCTCAAAAATAGCTTTGCATATACCGATTCTGAAAAATTAAAAATTTTATAAGATGTGCCAATCGTGGTGTTACTTTGAAGGGAACACGCTCGTCTTCCGATAAATTCAAATTTGAAATCCATATGTGGTTTAGTTTTGGATGTTTCTCCCAAAGAAAGCGCGACTTTGCGTGCAACTTTTTCATTTTTTGCGTAAATCTGACATTATCTCCACTGCTCTAGTTCAGCCCCGCTCAAAGACCACTTCGCATATGCGATTGTGAAAATTCAAAAATTTTATAAAATATGCCAATCGTGGTGTCATTTTAAAGGAAACAGGTTACTCTTTTGATTCATGCAAGTTTCATATCCATATGTGCTTTAGTTTCGGAAATATCTTGCAAAGAAAGGCGCGAGTTTGTGTGGAAGTGCATGATTTTTTTGCGTAAATCTGACAATGCTCTCCACTGCTCGAGTTCAGCCCCGCTCAAAGAGGGCTCCATATACCGATTCTGAAAAATCAAAAATTTTATAAGATGTGCCAATCGTGGTGTCATTTGAAAGCAAACATGCTACTCTTTCAATGCATGCAAGTTTCATATTCATATGTGGTTTAGTTTCGGAAATATCTTTCAAAGAAAGGCGCGAGTTTGTGTGGAATTTCATGATTTTTTTGCGTAAATCTGACAATGCTCTCCACTGCTCGAGTTCAGCCCAGCTCAAAGAAGGCTCCATATACCGATTCTGAAAAATCAAAAATTTTATAAGATGTGCCAATCGTGGTGTCATTTGAAAGCAAATATGCTACTCTTTCGATTTTCAAGTTTTCTATCCATATGTGGTTTAGTTTTGGATGTTTCTCCCAAAGAAAACGCGGCTTTGCGTGCAACTTTTTCATTTTTCCGTAAATCTGACATTATCTCCACTGCTCTAGTTCAGCCCCGCTGAAAGAATGCTTCGCATATGCGATTCTGAAAAATCAAAACTTTTATAAGATGTGCCATTCGTGGTATCATTTTAAAGGTAACATGCTACTCTTTCGATTTATGCAAGTTTCACATCCATATGTGCTTTAGTTTCGGAAATATCTTGCAAGAAAGGCGCAAGTTTTTGTGGAAGTGCATGATTTTTTTGCGTAAATCTGACATGCTCCTCACCCCCGAGTTCAGCCCCGCTCAAAGACGGCTCCATACATCTGATTCTGAAAAATCAAAACTTTTATAAGATGTGCCAATCGTGGTGTTATTTGAAAGGTAACATGCTACTCTTTCGATTTATGCAAGTTTTGTATCCATATTGGCTTTACTTTTGGAAATATCTTGCAAAGAAAGGCGCGAGTTTGTGTGGAAGTGCATGATTTTTTTGCGTAAATCTGACAATGCTCTCCACTGCTCGAGTTCAGTCCCGCTCAAAGAATGCTTTGCATATGCGATTCTGAAAAATCAAAACTTTTATAAGATTTGCCATTCGTGGTGTTATTTGAAAGGTAACATGCTACTCTTTCGATTTATGCAAGTTTTGTATCCATATTGGCTTTACTTTTGGAAATATCTTGCAAAGAAATGCGCGAGTTTGTGTGGAAGTGCATGATTTTTTTGCGTAAATCTGACATGCTCCTCACCCCCGAGTTCAGCCCCGCTCAAAGACGGCTCCATACATCTGATTCTGAAAAATCAAAAATTTTTTAAGATGTGCCAATCGTGGTGTTATTTGAAAGGTAACATGCTACGCTTTCGATTTATGCAAGTTTTCTATCCATATTCACTTTACTTTTCGAAATATCTTGCAAAGAAATGCGCGAGTTTATGTGGAAGTGCATGATTTTTTTGCGTAAATCTGACATGCTCCTCTTCCCCGAGTTCAGCCCCGCTCAAAGACGGCTCCATACATCTGATTCTGAAAAATCAAAAATTTTATAAGATGTGCCAATCGTGGTATTAATTGAAAGGTAACATGCTACTCTTTCGATTTATGCAAGTTTTGTATCCAAATTGGCTTTACTTTTGGAAATATCTTGCAAAGAAAGGCGCGAGTTTGTGTGGAAGTGCATGATTTTTTTGCGTAAATCTGACAATGCTCTCCACTGCTCGAGTTCAGTCCCGCTCAAAGAATGCTTTGCATATGCGATTCTGAAAAATCAAAACTTTTATAAGATGTGCCAATCGTGGTGTTATTTGAAAGGTAACATGCTACTCTTTCGATTTATGCAAGTTTTGTATCCATATTGGCTTTACTTTTGGAAATATCTTGCAAAGAAAGGCGCGAGTTTGTGTGGAAGTGCATGATTTTTTGCGTAAATCTGACAATGCTCTCCACTGCTCGAGTTCAGTCCCGCTCAAAGAATGCTTTGCATATGCGATTCTGAAAAATCAAAACTTTTATAAGATGTGCCATTCGTGGTATCATTTGAAAGGTAACATGCTACTTTTTCGATTCATGCAAGTTTCACATCCATATGTGCTTTAGTTTCGGAAATATCTTGCAAGAAAGGCGCAAGTTTTTGTGGAAGTGCATGATTTTTTTGCATAAATCTGACATGCTCCTCACCCCCGAGTTCAGCCCCTCTCAAAGACGGCTCCATACATCTGATTCTTAAAAATCAAAAATTTTTTAAGTTATCCAATCGTGGTGTTATTTGAAAGGTAACATGCTACTCTTTCGATTTATGCAAGTTTTGTATCCATATTGGCTTTACTTTTGGAAATATCTTGCAAAGAAATGCGCGAGTTTGTGTGGAAGTGCATGATTTTTTTGCGTAAATCTGACATGCTCCTCTTCCCCGAGTTCAGCCCCGCTCAAAGACGGCTCCATACATCTGATTCTGAAAAATCAAAAATTTTTTAAGATGTGCCAATCGTGGTGTTATTTGAAAGGTAACATGCTACTCTTTCGATTCATGCAAGTTTCACATCCATATGTGCTTTAGTTTCGGAAATATCTTGCAAGAAAGGCGCGAGTTTTTGTGGAAATGCATGATTTTTTTGCATAAATCTGACATGCTCCTCACCCCTGAGTTCAGCCCCGCTCAAAGACGGCTCCATAAATCCAAATCTGAAAAATCAAAATTTTCATAAGATGTGCCAATCGTGGTGTTATTTGAAAGGTAACATGCTACTCTTTCGATTTATGCAAGTTTTGTATCCATATTGGCTTTACTTTTGGAAATATCTTGCAAAGAAAGGCGCGAGTTTGTGTGGAAGTGCATGATTTTTTTGCGTAAATCTGACAATGCTCTCCACTGCTCGAGTTCAGTCCCGCTCAAAGAATGCTTTGCATATGCGATTCTGAAAAATCAAAACTTTTATAAGATGTGCCAATCGTGGTGTTATTTGAAAGGTAACATGCTACTCTTTCGATTTATGCAAGTTTTGTATCCATATTGGCTTTACTTTTGGAAATATCTTGCAAAGAAAGGCGCGAGTTTGTGTGGAAGTGCATGATTTTTTTGCGTAAATCTGACAATGCTCTCCACTGCTCGAGTTCAGTCCCGCTCAAAGAATGCTTTCCATATGCGATTCTGAAAAATCAAAACTTTTATAAGATTTGCCATTCGTGGTATCATTTGAAAGGTAACATGCTACTCTTTCGATTCATGCAAGT
Organism: Acanthaster planci; assembly: GCF_054643075.1. Classification (NCBI taxonomy): domain Eukaryota; kingdom Metazoa; phylum Echinodermata; class Asteroidea; order Valvatida; family Acanthasteridae; genus Acanthaster; species Acanthaster planci. The sequence goes on from NC_141790.1 coordinate 5,769,393, forward strand.
TTCACATCCATATGTGCTTTAGTTTTGGAAATATCTTGCAAGAAAGGCGCAAGTTTTTGTGGAAGTGCATGATTTTTTTGCATAAATCTGACATGCTCCTCACCCCCCAGTTCAGCCCCGCTCAAATACGGCTCCATACATCCGATTCTGAAAAATCAAAAATTTTATAAGATGTGCCAATCGTGGTATTAATTGAAAGGTAACATGCTACTCTTTCGATTTATGCAAGTTTTGTATCCAAATTGGCTTTACTTTTGGAAATATCTTGCAAAGAAAGGCGCGAGTTTGTGTGGAAGTGCATGATTTTTTTGCGTAAATCTGACAATGCTCTCCACTGCTCGAGTTCAGTCCCGCTCAAAGAATGCTTTGCATATGCGATTCTGAAAAATCAAAACTTTTATAAGATGTGCCAATCGTGGTGTTATTTGAAAGGTAACATGCTACTCTTTCGATTTATGCAAGTTTTGTATCCATATTGGCTTTACTTTTGGAAATATCTTGCAAAGAAAGGCGCGAGTTTGTGTGGAAGTGCATGATTTTTTGCGTAAATCTGACAATGCTCTCCACTGCTCGAGTTCAGTCCCGCTCAAAGAATGCTTTGCATATGCGATTCTGAAAAATCAAAACTTTTATAAGATGTGCCATTCGTGGTATCATTTGAAAGGTAACATGCTACTTTTTCGATTCATGCAAGTTTCACATCCATATGTGCTTTAGTTTCGGAAATATCTTGCAAGAAAGGCGCAAGTTTTTGTGGAAGTGCATGATTTTTTTGCATAAATCTGACATGCTCCTCACCCCCGAGTTCAGCCCCTCTCAAAGACGGCTCCATACATCTGATTCTTAAAAATCAAAAATTTTTTAAGTTATCCAATCGTGGTGTTATTTGAAAGGTAACATGCTACTCTTTCGATTTATGCAAGTTTTGTATCCATATTGGCTTTACTTTTGGAAATATCTTGCAAAGAAATGCGCGAGTTTGTGTGGAAGTGCATGATTTTTTGCGTAAATCTGACATGCTCCTCACCCCCGAGTTCAGCCCCGCTCAAAGACGGCTCCATACATCTGATTCTGAAAAATCAAAAATTTTTTAAGATGTGCCAATCGTGGTGTTATTTGAAAGGTAACATGCTACTCTTTCGATTCATGCAAGTTTCACATCCATATGTGCTTTAGTTTCGGAAATATCTTGCAAGAAAGGCGCAAGTTTTTGTGGAAGTGCATGATTTTTTTGCATAAATCTGACATGCTCCTCACCCCTGAGTTCAGCCCCGCTCAAAGACGGCTCCATAAATCCAAATCTGAAAAATCAAAATTTTCATAAGATGTGCCAATCGTGGTGTTATTTGAAAGGTAACATGCTACTCTTTCGATTTATGCAAGTTTTGTATCCATATTGGCTTTACTTTTGGAAATATCTTGCAAAGAAAGGCGCGAGTTCGTGTGGAAGTGCATGATTTTTTTGCGTAAATCTGACAATGCTCTCCACTGCTCGAGTTCAGTCCCGCTCAAAGAATGCTTTGCATATGCGATTCTGAAAAATCAAAACTTTTATAAGATGTGCCAATCGTGGTGTTATTTGAAAGGTAACATGCTACTCTTTCGATTTATGCAAGTTTTGTATCCATATTGGCTTTACTTTTGGAAATATCTTGCAAAGAAAGGCGCGAGTTTGTGTGGAAGTGCATGATTTTTTTGCGTAAATCTGACAATGCTCTCCACTGCTCGAGTTCAGTCCCGCTCAAAGAATGCTTTGCATATGCGATTCTGAAAAATCAAAACTTTTATAAGATGTGCCATTCGTGGTATCATTTGAAAGGTAACATGCTACTCTTTCGATTCATGCAAGTTTCACATCCATATGTGCTTTAGTTTCGGAAATATCTTGCAAGAAAGGCGCAAGTTTTTGTGGAAGTGCATGATTTTTTTGCGTAAATCTGACATGCTCCTCACCCCCGAGTTCAGCCCCGCTCAAAGACGGCTCCATACATCTGATTCTGAAAAATCAAAAAATTTTTAAGTTGTGCCAATCGTGGTGTTAATTGAAAGGTAACATGCTACTCTTTCGATTTATGCAAGTTTTGTATCCATATTGGCTTTACTTTTGGAAATATCTTGCAAAGAAATGCGCGAGTTTGTGTGGAAGTGCATGATTTTTTGCGTAAATCTGACAATGCTCTCCACTGCTCGAGTTCAGTCCCGCTCAAAGAATGCTTTGCATATGCGATTCTGAAAAATCAAAACTTTTATAAGATGTGCCATTCGTGGTATCATTTGAAAGGTAACATGCTACTCTTTCGATTCATGCAAGTTTCACATCCATATGTGCTTTAGTTTCGGAAATATCTTGCAAGAAAGGCGCAAGTTTTTGTGGAAGTGCATGATTTTTTTGCATAAATCTGACATGCTCCTCACCCCCGAGTTCAGCCCCTCTCAAAGACGGCTCCATACATCTGATTCTTAAAAATCAAAAATTTTTTAAGTTATCCAATCGTGGTGTTATTTGAAAGGTAACATGCTACTCTTTCGATTTATGCAAGTTTTGTATCCATATTGGCTTTACTTTTGGAAATATCTTGCAAAGAAATGCGCGAGTTTGTGTGGAAGTGCATGATTTTTTGCGTAAATCTGACATGCTCCTCACCCCCGAGTTCAGCCCCGCTCAAAGACGGCTCCATACATCTGATTCTGAAAAATCAAAAATTTTTTAAGATGTGCCAATCGTGGTGTTATTTGAAAGGTAACATGCTACTCTTTCGATTCATGCAAGTTTCACATCCATATGTGCTTTAGTTTCGGAAATATCTTGCAAGAAAGGCGCAAGTTTTTGTGGAAGTGCATGATTTTTTTGCATAAATCTGACATGCTCCTCACCCCTGAGTTCAGCCCCGCTCAAAGACGGCTCCATAAATCCAAATCTGAAAAATCAAAATTTTCATAAGATGTGCCAATCGTGGTATTAATTGAAAGGTAACATGCTACTCTTTCGATTTATGCAAGTTTTGTATCCATATTGGCTTTACTTTTGGAAATATCTTGCAAAGAAAGGCGCGAGTTTGTGTGGAAGTGCATGATTTTTTTGCGTAAATCTGACAATGCTCTCCACTGCTCGAGTTCAGTCCCGCTCAAAGAATGCTTTGCATATGCGATTCTGAAAAATCAAAACTTTTATAAGATGTGCCAATCGTGGTGTTATTTGAAAGGTAACATGCTACTCTTTCGATTTATGCAAGTTTTGTATCCATATTGGCTTTACTTTTGGAAATATCTTGCAAAGAAATGCGCGAGTTTGTGTGGAAGTGCATGATTTTTTGCGTAAATCTGACATGCTCCTCACCCCCGAGTTCAGCCCCGCTCAAAGACGGCTCCATACATCTGATTCTTAAAAATCAAAAATTTTTTAAGATGTGCCAATCGTGGTGTTATTTGAAAGGTAACATGCTACGCTTTCGATTTATGCAAGTTTTGTATCCATATTGGCTTTACTTTTGGAAATATCTTGCAAAGAAATGGGCGAGTTTATGTGGAAGTGCATGATTTTTTTGCGTAAATCTGACATGCTCCTCTTCCCCGAGTTCAGCCCCGCTCAAAGATGGCTCCATACATCTGATTCTGAAAAATCAAAACTTTTATAAGACGTGCCAATCGTGGTGTTATTTGAAAGGTAACATGCTACTCTTTCGATTTATGCAAGTTTTGTATCCATATTGGCTTTACTTTTGGAAATATCTTGCAAAGAAAGGCGCGAGTTTGTGTGGAAGTGCATGATTTTTTTGCGTAAATCTGACAATGCTCTCCACTGCTCGAGTTCAGTCCCGCTCAAAGAATGCTTTGCATATGCGATTCTGAAAAATCAAAACTTTTATAAGATGTGCCATTCGTGGTATCATTTGAAAGGTAACATGCTACTCTTTCGATTCATGCAAGTTTCACATCCATATGTGCTTTAGTTTCGGAAATATCTTGCAAGAAAGGCGCGAGTTTGTGTGGAAGTGCATGATTTTTTGCGTAAATCTGACATGCTCCTCACCCCCGAGTTCAGCCCCGCTCAAAGACGGCTCCATACATCTGATTCTGAAAAATCAAAAATTTTTTAAGATGTGCCAATCGTGGTGTTATTTGAAAGGTAACATGCTACTCTTTCGATTTATGCAAGTTTCACATCCATATGTGCTTTAGTTTCGGAAATATCTTGCAAGAAAGGCGCAAGTTTTTGTGGAAGTGCATGATTTTTTTGCATAAATCTGACATGCTCCTCACCCCCGAGTTCAGCCCCTCTCAAAGACGGCTCCATACATCTGATTCTTAAAAATCAAAAATTTTTTAAGTTATCCAATCGTGGTGTTATTTGAAAGGTAACATGCTACTCTTTCGATTTATGCAAGTTTTGTATCCATATTGGCTTTACTTTTGGAAATATCTTGCAAAGAAAGGCGCGAGTTTGTGTGGAAGTGCATGATTTTTTTGCGTAAATCTGACAATGCTCTCCACTGCTCGAGTTCAGTCCCGCTCAAAGAATGCTTTGCATATGCGATTCTGAAAAATCAAAACTTTTATAAGATGTGCCATTCGTGGTATCATTTGAAAGGTAACATGCTACTCTTTCGATTCATGCAAGTTTCACATCCATATGTGCTTTAGTTTCGGAAATATCTTGCAAGAAAGGCGCAAGTTTTTGTGGAAGTGCATGATTTTTTTGCATAAATCTGACATGCTCCTCACCCCCGAGTTCAGCCCCTCTCAAAGACGGCTCCATACATCTGATTCTTAAAAATCAAAAATTTTTTAAGTTATCCAATCGTGGTGTTATTTGAAAGGTAACATGCTACTCTTTCGATTTATGCAAGTTTTGTATCCATATTGGCTTTACTTTTGGAAATATCTTGCAAAGAAATGCGCGAGTTTGTGTGGAAGTGCATGATTTTTTGCGTAAATCTGACATGCTCCTCACCCCCGAGTTCAGCCCCGCTCAAAGACGGCTCCATACATCTGATTCTGAAAAATCAAAAATTTTATAAGATGTGCCAATCGTGGTATTAATTGAAAGGTAACATGCTACTCTTTCGATTTATGCAAGTTTTGTATCCAAATTGGCTTTACTTTTGGAAATATCTTGCAAAGAAAGGCGCGAGTTTGTGTGGAAGTGCATGATTTTTTTGCGTAAATCTGACAATGCTCTCCACTGCTCGAGTTCAGTCCCGCTCAAAGAATGCTTTGCATATGCGATTCTGAAAAATCAAAACTTTTATAAGATGTGCCAATCGTGGTGTTATTTGAAAGGTAACATGCTACGCTTTCGATTTATGCAAGTTTTGTATCCATATTGGCTTTACTTTTGGAAATATCTTGCAAAGAAATGGGCGAGTTTATGTGGAAGTGCATGATTTTTTTGCGTAAATCTGACATGCTCCTCTTCCCCGAGTTCAGCCCCGCTCAAAGATGGCTCCATACATCTGATTCTGAAAAATCAAAACTTTTTAAGACGTGCCAATCGTGGTGTTATTTGAAAGGTAACATGCTACTCTTTCGATTTATGCAAGTTTTGTATCCATATTGGCTTTACTTTTGGAAATATCTTGCAAAGGAAGGCGCGAGTTTGTGTGGAAGTGCATGATTTTTTTTGCGTAAATCTGACAATGCTCTCCACTGCTCGAGTTCAGTCCCGCTCAAAGAATGCTTTGCATATGCGATTCTGAAAAATCAAAACTTTTATAAGATGTGCCATTCGTGGTATCATTTGAAAGGTAACATGCTACTCTTTCGATTCATGCAAGTTTCACATCCATATGTGCTTTAGTTTCGGAAATATCTTGCAAGAAAGGCGCGAGTTTGTGTGGAAGTGCATGATTTTTTGCGTAAATCTGACATGCTCCTCACCCCCGAGTTCAGCCCCGCTCAAAGACGGCTCCATACATCTGATTCTGAAAAATCAAAAATTTTTTAAGATGTGCCAATCGTGGTGTTATTTGAAAGGTAACATGCTACTCTTTCGATTTATGCAAGTTTTGTATCCATATTGGCTTTACTTTTGGAAATATCTTGCAAAGAAAGGCGCGAGTTTGTGTGGAAGTGCATGATTTTTTTGCGTAAATCTGACAATGCTCTCCACTGCTCGAGTTCAGTCCCGCTCAAAGAATGCTTTCCATATGCGATTCTGAAAAATCAAAACTTTTATAAGATGTGCCATTCGTGGTATCATTTGAAAGGTAACATGCTACTCTTTCGATTCATGCAAGTTTCACATCCATATGTGCTTTAGTTTTGGAAATATCTTGCAAGAAAGGCGCAAGTTTTTGTGGAAGTGCATGATTTTTTTGCATAAATCTGACATGCTCCTCACCCCCGAGTTCAGCCCCGCTCAAATACGGCTCCATACATCCGATTCTGAAAAATCAAAAATTTTATAAG
>NC_141790.1:5775900-5894457 GCF_054643075.1 Acanthaster planci
TTCGAATTTCTGCAGTCGTATGAATTAAAACAAGCCACGCAATTTATACATCTACCGCAATCGTCGCTGGTGAAGCAGTCCTTACATCTGACGCAATCTTGACATTCGTAACAATTGCAACACTCTTTACAACCGATGCATTTGCGTAAACTTTTGGAATTAAAACAACGAAAGCAATCGTACGAATCTATCAAGTCGACCGAATTTCTCGTGTCTTTGCAAAAATAACAATTCACGTTTGTAGTTTGATCTACCATTTATTTTTATGTATTTTATTTTTTTTATCAATTTTTTCTCGCGAGTGATAATTCCCAGCGAGTAGCCCGGCACACCGGCAAAGGATGGTGATCTTTAGGAGATTTTTCCCGAGATTTTTGGGTCGATGTACTACCCAGGGGTGTTGAGCAAAAAGACGAGATTCACGTCATTCCAGGATTTTCCCATTTTTTCCCACCAAAAATGTTTCGACGATTTTTTGGGTCGATGTACTACCCAAGGGTTTTGAGCAAAAACCGGGTAAAAAGGGGCGTGTGCTCCAGAACTGTCACTTATATACTACTCTTGCTTCCGGTCTGTTTTCAATAAATTTGTAAGCCGCCAAATTTATATCGTCGAGTACACGCATCACACGCTTTTTCAACAGAAAACAAATTTGGCGACCTACAATATTTTCGGCAGGTTTATCTCGCGTGCCAAATTTATACACGTGATTTATGCCGTAACAGGTAGTGTCGGGCATCATAATTAATAGGCGCTTTTGTTGGTCTTCGTGGGAATAATAAATGGGAGAGCAACACTGACTCACGTGAATATCTTCTTTAATCTCAGGGTTTGAAATAATTAATCTGCTTACGTCAAAGGGCCCATACGTGAGATTGGGATCGCTATTGCGGGCACTGAGTCGCTCGTGCTCGTCGGTTACGATATATGTTTGAGTTGAAATGGTTCTAATTTTCGGTTTTATCCAAACTTTTTCTCATTTTTATTCAGCCGCGTCTATAACCTCGGGTGGGATTTCTACTTTTGTTATTTCTTCAACGTCAACGTCGTATTTAATTAGTAAACCAATTTCATATAAATAATAATCGAGTTTTGTCGCTGAATCAGGTAGTGAATCGTTTTCTCGCGCGTGCCGCAGCTTTTTATGCTTGCCGATCACGAGCACCAAATGATCCATACCTTCCAACTCGATACAATTTACGCAGCAAATGCAAGCGGTGCAACCAAAACACTCATACGATTGCTGCACTCGTAACAGTCTTCGCAACCATCCAAGGCATTTGAATTTTGAGAGTCGTATGAATTGAAACAATATATGCAGTTTATACATCTGCCGCAACTGTCGCAAGTAGCGCAATTACAACACTTGGTGCAGTCGTTACATTTGTGGCAATCGTGACACTCTTTACAATCGACACATTGAAATAAACAGTAAGAATTTAAACAGCACGAGCAACCGAAGGAATCTACCAAGTCAATTGAATTTCTCGTGTCTTGGCAAAAATAACAATTTACATTTGTTTTATGATCTATCACATTTTTTTATATTTGTTTAGTTTCCATTTATTTTTTTCATAAAGCGGCGCATAAACCTTTGGGAATAAATATTTCATCCGGCTTGTAAACTCGTTTGCCGTCTTTGGTTTTTCTAATTAAACAGACCCGGTGCCTTTGGTTTTGCACCTGTAGCTTTGCCTGCTCAATTAAATCGCGTTGCGTTTCGTAGCCGTTATCGATTAACCACGTCGCGTGAACGGCGACTAATTAAGCGTATTCAAATTTAGTGGCTAGAGTTAGGGTCATTTCATTGTTAGAGACTTGTCGAGAACTTTTTTAGGTTTTCCCGACGCATCCTGGAGTTGAGCTTTTTTTTTAAATTGGAAAGTCTCCGGGGAAAAGTTCCCCTTTTGGGCTACACGAGTGTTGGTTTGGGAAGTCCCTTTTTTGAGGTCGCGGGTGTTTTTTTGGGGGGAGTCCCTTCTGCCCCGGGATGAGTGAAATCCCCTGCTGCTCTTTAACTCCCCCTTCCCTACTACTGCTTCTAAAATCAAGCAACAAACTGTACTTTTCTTCTACGCCATATCGACAGCCGTCAAGTTTAGGTCCCTCGCGACAGCCCGACCAGATTCTAATTCTGTGTCCGAATCTAAAAAAAAAAGTTAATTTCATTCCAGCGTTGGTATATTCCAGTTTTCACCACGTATGCGTGTTTGCGGGGGTCGTAGGGGTTTCACTTTACTCGCTTTTATCTAATACAGACTCAAAACTAGCATGAATCACAAATGGTGCTAGTTGTCTGTTTTTAAAGTTTCTAAACTTCATGACATTTTCTTCTTTCTCGATCTTAGGTAATACAACTTTAGATAAGGTAGAATCTATACCTTGGCAATCTAGTTTGTGAAGGTCGAATTTTCTTGGTCATAAAAATGCGAAAGACATCGGCAACAAAAGATTTCTTCTTGTTTTTGTTTACGTCACTTATCAGTCTCGAGATATTTTTGATCGGCTTTCCAATCGGTTTGGTGGACTCATCCCGTTAAGTTTCAGCGAAAAGCAGAGCCCCTTCCGACGTAGTTTTAAATTTTAGACAGTAGTTCTGCACTTTGGTTCTCGACGGTAGACACAATTTCAGTTTCTTTTAAAACTGTCATTTGTGGAGTATAATATGCAACAGAAGTCTTCTCGGGACCTTGTGGGCCTGGTTCCTAATCTTTTTTGTGTATTCCACTTCAAACGCGGCTGTAATTTAAAACTTCTGAGTTGTCTATTGACAGAGATTACTATGGCGTTTATTTTTGGCTTGTTGTGACTGAGAAACTTGTATTATCTGTATTGTATCTGTATTAAACAGTTTTGGTACAAGCTCGAAGTTAATATAGGTTTTAAACTTTCTGACCTCTCTGAAGTCGGCTTCTATAAACGACTCTGGTGAGGCATATTTTTCAATGGCATTAATGTAGTCTTTTCTCAACAACTTTCCGTTTCTCGCGGTTCCAATTACCGTAAAATTATTGTTTTGCTCAACCTCCCACAAAAAAGAGAATTTTTTTCAAAGTAGATATCAAAACTGCCTTTGGTTTTCTTTAATAGCTTCGATATAATCTTTCCTCTTATAATTCTGGGGTTTTTTGGCATTGGTATATTGTGACCTGTGATATAATCTCTTATCACAGATTTGTTTCATCTAAAATAAGCTGCCGCCAGTGGTTTCTCCATATTTTTTCACCCTCTTTAACATATAGCAAGAAAATATCTAAATAAACTTTCTCCAACTAGTTTTTTCCTAATAATAAGCTCAATACATTGGCATCGATGTCACCATGTTCACATTTTGTCGGTGTAAAAATTTTGCAAGAGGGTATACATTTTTGGTGAGGGCAAGACAGGTCTTTTCTGCTTTTTTTTTTTTTAAATAATATGCTCGATGGCTGGATACCGAAAGGAGGATAGCGCGTTGATGTAGAATACTCGTTAGGGTCACTGGCGGCAGCCGTCAATTAGGTCGAGGGTAGGCCAAGTCAGCTTTGGTCGAGCACCCTCACAACTCTTAATCTGCATTTCATCACTAAGCTAACTGTAAATCACAGGGGCTCACCTAATCACCTATACAGGATTCACCAAATGAAGAAAGAACACTGATAAAAAACTAGACAAATAAAAAAATCCAGGCATCTTTTGAAGTGCACTTGTGCACGAGGGTTTTCCCAAAACACTAAACCCTATTAATAAGGTTACGACCTCATCGTCAATCCCCTTGTAGTGAACCCCTGCAGTGTGCCAGGTAGCTTTGGGCGCCTGACGGTAGACTACCTCCAAATCGACCTGTCCCCGTTGTCGCCTCTTCAGCCACTCTTGAGTCGGCCGAAGGCAAGCCTGGGGCCCCGTTGCTAGCGACTGCTACAATATAGTGACATACGACTACATGTAAATGCATACAAGACATAAGGCCCAGCCGAAGACCTTGACAAAAACAACTCTTTAAAGTCAGCATGCATATTTTTGCTACTGAATGTCACTTTTTTTTCGAAATCCCGAAGTATGCTAAGAAGGATTTTGAAGAACTTAGGAAGGTAAGTGTTTGCGGAAAATAGATCCTCGTGCTATATTTTCTCTGGGCAGATGTTCGATTTGAAATAAACTGGGATAATCTTTTTTAAGTAAAACATGAACAATGCAACAAGTGAGTCGGAGTGCAGCATTTTGACCACATAAGCATTTCGTCTCAGATCTAAGGTTTAAAATGAACAGAATACAAAAAAATTCAGAACATGTAGAAGTTTAATTACATTTGGATAAATTCCAATTACTGCTTTCCTCAATGTTACCAGAAATTATCACTCTGAAACAGTCATGTTACAAGCTACCTGGATATTGGATTAACAATGACGAAAGCTTAGAGTTGTAATGACTTGGAATGACTAATTATGTCTTGATCACAACGTTGATCCTATTCCATTATTCTGCATGCAAATAAGAGTTACCACCACAAAAAACAAACAAACAAACAAACAAACATACAATAATCAAACAAGAATTCAATGTGATTCTTCAAAAAACATAAAATTCTGCTCACACTTTGGAAAATGAACAATGTACTATGGGACAAAAACTCATGCATGTAAATGTACTTGGTAGTGTGCCTACAGGGCTTGACTGATAAAGTGGACCCCATGAAAATTCTCAAAGGTTTAGTTAATCAACTGAAAATGCAGAGAACTTTGTCCATTTGCCCACTTACAACACTAAATATATATTGAACAAGTAAAATTATGGCAAATAATCCGAGGTGTGTATATGGCTCCAACGTGTCTAGAGCAAAGTGTACAATCTCTTTAAATTTGGCCTGTATAAATATGCAGGGTAACTATCACTTCATGTACACACAATTTCTGCAATACAAACAAATATATAGGTCTTAATTATTCATTAAAACAACTTTTTGAATTGAATTTCGAATATACGGGGTGTCTTTAAAAAAAGCAAACCGAACTATTTTTGTAATGGTAACCATTGTCTGTTTCATTATGACGTCCTCTTTTGTACGACACCAAAGCCCAATGCAAATTTTGGTCATAGATGACTGAGCACAGCGTGGTTTAATGGACCAAGTCAGGAATGGCTTTGCACCAAATCACTGTTTTGGTGTTTAATTTATATTGTCTAGAGAAGGCTTTTTTGTTAGAATTACATATTTGCTGGAATCTACAAAATGCTGGATACCTATTCCACTAAAAGCGATGATAAAAGAGGCAGAAGTTTGCATTGAAAGAATTGGGGAGCATGTTGAACGACATTTAAGTGTGGTTGTCTTTAAATTCATGCTTTTAATAGTCTACTTTTGCTTTTGTTTTTCTTTTGAAATCCTTCATGCTGTGCAAACCTGTGCTGCATCTTGTGCACAGGTGTTTCTGACACAGTACATTAAACCACTTTGTATTCAGTCGTGTGTGATGGAAATGTGGATTTCTTAATGTCATAAGAAAGAGGACATCATACTGAAACAGATTATATTGACCATTTACAAAAATAGTTAGTCAACTTCAAGAAACAACTAATTAATCTTGGTTTCTTTTCTTTAAGACACCCGGTATACAGCTGTGCACAGCTAAAAGTCTTGTGACTATGTTTTGTGTAATCTGACAAGTGCTACATCTGAGGTTGGGCAGGAATTTAAACAACCAGGGGTGAGATTAAAGGAAAATGAAATGTCCTTGCAAGAAAATCACTCGAGGTTTAGCGGGCACCACGACAGTGTAGGGCCTATGGTATACATTTGTGTTTGCTTGAGGGCATCCTTTAAAATACCCATCTCGTGTTCTGTATCAATTTTTATACATACCACACCTTGATGGTAAAACTTGGGATTTTCCAGATTTCATGAACAAACTTTTGAAAAATCGTAAAATCAGGAAAATAGCGATAAAAGTTAAATCCTGAAATCAGGAAACATCCTGACAAATCTCACCCCTGAACAACACTCCTCATTAACCCAAATAGATTACCAAACACAGGTGGCGTGTAAAGACCATGAGGCACTTCTCAGGAAGATTACAACAGCTCGAACTCTTCATCAGAATCATAAGTAGGTTCCTCTTCCAACTCATCTTTTATTTCTGAGAAAGGAAAGAAATACATTCACAACTTAATTGATTTATTTTTTCTTTTATTCTTTCCAGGAAAAAAAAGAGAAAAGGTTAAAATTCCATTAGTTGGCATGAAATACAATTCCCAATTAAAATATAGATTTAAGTCAGAAACAGCACACAGCAAATATATTTTTAAAAATGCATTATATCCATCTCATCAATACAAGGTTGACTAGAGGCAGTGGATGTTACAGCAACAATCACAGAGCTGTTTTGGATTTCAAGTTGTTTAACAGATAATTGTATCAGTGATTATACACGTTTGTGCCCCTCACCTAGTTTGTGCGCATGCGTACTGAATCCCACAACAGCCAGAAGCTAGTAAAATGGCTCTTGACTCGGCCGGGGTGGATGATCAACATCAAGCTCAGAAAAAGTTGTTTGCCCCTCATTTCCATCCCAATTAGTAATTTAACATTCAAAGTCCCTTTTGCTAACTTGCACACAATAAAAATCCATTTTCTGCCAGATTTTGGCCCGTCTTTCGTACATACCTCCTAAGTGACAGAGTCAGAAGTTGGAAATGAAACCAACATTTTAGAGGGTTTTTTTTTTTCAATTTTGCCGAGTTTTCCCTGACATTTCTCTACTTGTGAATAGTGAGGAATATCATGAACGCTCTAATGAGAAAGTATTATGCAAGAAGAAAACTGTATGAGTGAGAACGGAAAGTTTTTGTTTGGCCTTTTGTTGGCAATTTGATGTCGTTGTATGTACTAGTGTAATGCAGTAAAAGTCAACTTGTACGGAAACGCACTTATATCCAGGGGTGTGTGTGTACGTGTATGCCATGCCCAATATCCAAACATCAGTTTTGACCGCTGTTGGTCATGTTGGACTCAGTGTGGAAATTTGAATCCGCATGAAAAATGAACCGCATTTCGGACAAATGGCTCTTGATCTTGAAGAAATGACCTGATGGATACAAATGATTCATCAGTCTTCCAGACGGTATCACTAATGACCTGAGGAGAAGCTATAAAATATCACCATGTCACAGATTCTTGGCAATTTTTTCACACACGAGGTCTTCAAGGGTAATGGCAGGACAAATCCCTCACGGATATGCGTCGTCTGCTAGAGTAATTTTTCAGGCCGACGACCATTATGTCACTATCGCACATGTGCGAATACAAGAACTACATGTAAATGCACACACAGTCTATGGGGACCAAACATGTGTGTATGGTCTGTGATGATTTTGTCCTTGGACCCTCTGAAGCAGCTGGATTAAGAGTGTACACCTAAATATATTGTCAGTCACATCGACAAAAGTGTCGAAGACTGGCCACTGAAAAACATGTACAAAACCTGTGGGGAAAATAAAATATACAAAAATGAATTTAAAAAAAATCACAAGGTGACGTCATCATGACATCATCATCTAGAATAATTCTTTTATCAGGGTCTTTGTCATCGTGACGAATTTCTTTTCGGACCATACGAGAATTATTGTCTGAAGGTCTGCCAAGTTTGAAGTCAATCAGATATATAAAACTACCAAAAGTCAACTAGTGGAAGAAAATGTGTACAGACCCTATGGGGAAAGAGTCTGAAAAAACAAGCAAAAACGAGAGCTTCTTTGTCTGTTTGCAACATAACACAGGGCTTTTTCGATTTTCATTGAAAATGGCATCATGATTGCATGTCTGTTGAGTCCTTTTGGAGATACAGGGCTTTAAATGATGCAACTTTAATATCACGTGACTTTTGAACTGATGACTTCATCATTCCATGGGATAAATTTTCGTCTATTGCAAACCTTCCTGATAAGATATAGGGCTGTAAAGGATGCACCTTTAAAGTCGTGACTTTTCAACTGATGACATCATCATCCTTTGAGGTCAATTTTCGTCTATCATACATCCCCTGTATCCGTAAAATTTCAACCCAATCAGACATGTATTCCAGGAGATATAGCACCATTAATGTCACGTGAATTATCACCTGATGATCATGTGATCACAAGGACAATGTCTGGAACATTTCCCTTTTCAACTTATCTGCGAAATTTCATCCCGATGGGATACGTGCATTTGTATTTCAGGAGATACCTGTATCCAGTTTGTAAGTGACTTCGTCACGATGGCGGACGCGCCACGATTTGCAGGCAAGCTCCCATTAGATGATTGCTGAAGTTGTGCGTTAACTTCCGGTTCCATGTAAACGGCTATCAATGCATGTAGCTCTATGTGCAGTGCATGTGGAGTGGACGTGGTTTAAACTGAGGTGACGTCACACAAACAGGATAGGGCTACTGACGATAGACTTCACAAACTTTATATTAGACTTTCAGTTCAGTTTAACCCTGGGCTCAACGGCCAGTGATGGAAATCGACAAATATCACCAAATATGGTAAGTAATTTTTTTCTCAATGGGTCACAGAGATTTTTTGTAATCCTCACTCCGGGCATACGCCACAAGCCTGTAAACTCCCATTATTAATTTGTATGTGAGACAAAAAAAATATCTTTAATATCTGTTTGGAATAAGATGACCTTGATTGGGATCTCAGAGACAAACACAATGTTTCCCTTGCCTATATTAAAGTAAAACGGGCAACAAACAATGAATAGTTATTTCAAATGCTAATGCTTAATTCAGTTCACTTCGGGCTTTTATTTGCCTCATCCGTATCGAAATAATGGTCAAACGGGGTTTGAATGGGCCCGGGATGAGTGCCGGCAAGAGGATTTGCTGCAGTACGGTGTACGGATTTGCAACTACGGTGATCATGTAAAATCATCTTAATACCAGACGATATGGGACTGTTAGGGCCATCGGTATACACAAAGTATTAAGAAACGTCGATTTAAAGACGGGAAGAAAAATAATGCAAACATCAATTTCATACAATTCTTTCAAAAGTACATCTTATTTCCTGTCAACCGTAACTGGACAAATGATTAGTTTTAACAATTGTATCTGCAAGTGCACAGAAGCACAAACTCCGATTGTGGAATTTAAGTGTGTGTTATGAACTGCACTCAAAATATTGAACACTGAAACTGGTCTTGAAGTTGAAGGATTATCAGAGTTAAAGAATATGTTAAAGTGTCCTTGCTATTTATAAAACAAAAGAGAAAAACTGCATTAGGGCATTTCACTACTGTATATTACATAAATACCGTAAAGGTTTTTTTATGTCCTACATATTTAAAAAAACTTGGGAACATGTAAAAGTTAAAAGTATTTTAAAATTAAAATATCAGGAACTTGTGACCACTGAAAACCTTGCATAATGCTCTGAAACCTGTGTTCACAATTTCTGCAGATATCTTAAAAAAAATATGCCGGGGACATCTGTAACACATTGTTACAGATGGGATATTTCTTCCTTTGCAATTAACCTGCTGTTTTTTTTTATTTAACTCATTCTTTAGACATTTGTGATATTTTTAAGTCTAAACTGATCTGCAGCAGACCCGATTATGTAACTTCCTTCGTTCCCTATGTACATGTATTGTGATTTGTATCTGATATTCTTTTTTTAAAATGTTGCCCAGGGGGTTGACCGGTTATGTAATGGCCTCTTTATTATTTTCTGGGTGCACATGTATTTAAGAAGTGGGTTTGTACCGTGCTTGGGTGCACTCATTGCACTACAGCCACCAGTTCAGCCAGGGGCTCTGCTCTTTTTCCAATTGATGGGTGTCGCCAACCTTCATCACTCCAGCCAATATCTAATTGGCGAGGGCCAATTAGATATTGGCTGGAGTGATGAAGCTACACACGAGTCACCGCTGTAAACCATCTAGTTTTGGGGCTCTTCCTAGATGGCCTCGGACCAGACCAATCCTGTGCACCGGCCAGTGCTTCAGCCAGCTGCGCCCGAGTTGCCCCTCCAAGCCAGAACACCAGCAGTCAACTTGACGACAACACAAACACCCAATAAAGTCCAGTATCCTCGATAGCAACCAATAAGTAATTATTTAATTTTATAAAAAATAGTAACCTGAATTTAAATTGCTTTTAATTATTATTATTTTTGGTTTGTAAACTGAATAGATTTCTGTAAATATAGTTTCCTTTTCTCTGCTGTCATGTTCATCTCTGTTGTGCCCTATTTCATTTTGGTTCTTTTGACTTAGTCGCAACAACATACATTTATATACCTCATGTCCTATTGGTTGCAGTTTTTTAGATAAAGTTATTTTGATGAAGTCCTTCTGTAGAACGTTCTCGGTACGAATTGCATTTCCATTGATAACACCTACATGTCAACAGACTTCATTCACGAATGTGCTGGTAAACATTCTTCTGTGTTATCTAAAAAACAAGAAAATAATAATTTATTATGTGTCAGATATATATTGATGCATGGATAAAAGGTGTAAGAACTTTTAGCACTTTTGATATCACTTGGCTACATGAGTAGGAATGTTACAGTGGATACTGGATACACGGATATTGATCAATGAGTGATTTACATTAGTACATGCATGGGTCCCCCTGCTCTCTTTGCTTCATGACTGCATTAATCAGAACTGGCAGTCTGTTTGTATGTCAGTGCAACAGTAGGCCTTTTCACCGTTACCTGTTAATTTCCTTGCTTCGTTGTATAGCACCTTCCTTTACCGTGGAAAGAAGTGCATCCGATCTACATATAACTGCAGCGACATTGATTTCCCAACATGGAGAACATCTGTGGTTTTCACTTAAGCAGCAGCAGCAGCAGCAGCATGAAGGATGCCTATACACAAGAAACAAATAAGGAAATTGAAATATTCAGCTGATATCAACATGTAAATAATCAAACACTGTGAACTAGTAATAATATAGCTTTGTCTTTTGGGGGAACAATGAAATATTCACATTGAGTGTTTTGAAAAAATGAAGGAAAAATCTGCTCTCATGTCTTAGGGCATACATTTTTCTGAAGTATATCATATAAAAACTGCCAACTTCTTTTCTACTCTGAAGATTTCCAGACATTTCAAATGACATGAATTGAAAATATCAGGGTCTTTTGCATGCTGAAGACTTTGCACTATTCTTCTGAAACCAGTTTGAACAATTTCTGCAGTTGTTTTTCAATATATTTTAGCAGTTACATGTACACATACAAGTAAACATCACTTCCTGATGGTTGCAGTCTTGCTATGAATAGTTTGATGAAGCTGTTCTTATCCTTGTCGGGATCAGTCCTGCTTCAATTGCACCGTCATACCAGGGACATCCAACAAGTCCACCCTCATGTCTGTGCTGATGAACATCTGTATCATTGCAAAAGGAAAACATGTTTATTACAGGTGCAGCAGTTCATGTGTTAATTGATGCATGGGAAAAGTTGAGTCAGAACATGAACACATGCAAATACAGTGTACAAGTGCACACGTATTCCTTGGCATAGCAACCTTGCGTTCTCATTAAATGGGGAGTACGTGGGGACCTGAATGTTAAAAGGGGTGGGGGGACCAGGCACATGGATGTACCCCCCCACACACAAGTGTGTAAACGCCTTCGATCGTGGACTCCCTATTGTTCCTCTTTTGTTCACACTAACTTTTCGGAAGACCTCTCATATGTTTTGTACACGTTTTCCAACCGTGGACTCTTCGGCAACCGTGGACCCTATTGTCCTCTATTGTTATAGGTCCACAATTGAAGGCGTTTACACACTCACACATACACACTTGTGTCAGAACTTGAACACGTGCAAATACAGCGTACATGCGCACATTTTCAATGGCAAAGCAACCTTGCGTTCTCACTATGGTGAATACGTGGGGACCTGCATGCTACATAGCACAGAAAGTGCGGACAAAAACTTGCAATTGGGCATGTTTTGTAAGACGTATACCTTTGCCTACTTGAACCAGTTCCAGCACTTCATCCATCCAGCTTCCAAACCCAGCTGCCCGCCGCACTACGTGTAGCTGTTGGGCCCGGTGCATCCTTGCTAACGATCATTGTGATCATGCCTATTCGGTGTCAAGTCCTTCTGCAATTTCTTGCGCCGGTGCATGAATTTGGTTTCAATTAAGCTTTTATGGGATTACCTTGGAATCCTTTGATCAAGCAAAGTCCATTGAGAACTCAATTGGTGTAATTTCAGGTCCAGGAAGTCCCAAGAGGTCCTGAGAAAACACATGGGCCCCTTGAAAATATCGTCCTGATTGAACCCATGTGTTGACGCCAGACAGCACATATCGTTGATACATGCACAGATGATTTGTGTTAAATATAAAAATTGGTTGAGTCGTGATGACATGGAATCTCAGAGTTCAAAGCCCTTGATATTTCACACAATTTTTCACAACCTTCAAGCCAAATTATCTAGAAATTATGCAATAAGACTGCGTGATAATGCTAACATGGACCGATATCACACAAGTCACTGAGCTGATCACGCAACGGACATGCCTAATCCTTACTTCAAAACTGTATGTAAAGTCATTGGGTTTTATGTGTACAAAGTCAATAGGAGAAATTAAATCTTCAAAATTAAATTTAAAAATCCAATTTTGATGCCAAAGTGACATCATGCTTCTACATTTATCTGTGCTGGTGGTCTTTGCTTGTAACAAGTTTCATTTTCTGAAGCGGTCACAATCTACACCATTCTGGCTGTTGAAAAACCTCTACAAAACTTATGGGGAAAAATAAATACTCAAAAATTCAATAAAAAATAAGGTGATGACGTCATCATGACGTCATTATTTAGGCAATGATTTTGCATCATGGTCTTTGCTGGCTATAACTTTGATGATGATTGAGGATCGCAAAGTATCCGAAATTGTGTCTTGAAAACGTGAACAAAGTCAATAAGATAAAATCAATAATAAATTATGTGATGACGTCATCATGACGTCATGTTTCTAGGACCATCTGTGCATAAGGGTTCTTCATTGGTATAGGTTTGATGAAGATCGAAAGTCGTAAAAGCACTAAAGTGGCGGCGACAAAAAATTTGCACAAAACAAAGTGGTTTTAGGTCAGAAGAAGAAAAAGGAAGGAGAAGAAAAACGAGAGGTCATCTGTCTGTTTGCCAACAGAACAGAGGGATTTTTTGCATTCTTTTGTACATTTGAACAACTAAGGCATCATCACATCAAGTCATTTTTTGTATATAACACCTCTCTTTCAAGTTATCTGCAAAGTTTCAACCAGATAGAACATGTATTTTAGGAGATATACGGTCTTAGGGAGTGCACCTTTAATGTCATGTGACTTGTCAACTGATGACCTCATAATCCCATGAGGTAAATTTTTGTCTGTCACGAATTCCCTTCTAGATATCTGCAAAGTTTCAACCAGCTGGGACATGTACTTTTGGAGATATAGGGCTTTAAAGCATGCTTCTATCATGTCACGTTCCTTGTAAACTGATGACATCATCATCCCATGAGGTTAATTTTCATCTATCACACATAACCTACCAGATATCTGCTAAGTTTCAACCCGCTGGGACATGTACTTTTGGAAATATAGGGCCTCAAAGAGTACACCATGATATCATGTGACTTCAAATGATGTCATTATCATGGGCCAATTTTCGTCTGTAACAGTTCCGTCACTAGTTATCTTAATGACTGTCATAATTAATACACAATGTTGACTTCCATCAAGTGAAGGCCCACTACACTCTTTTCATAATACACATACAAATTTAACTGACAACAAACTCCACAAACTTTGGACTTCAGTTCCGTTTAATTTGTACGTGAAACAAAAAATCAACATCTCTTCAATACCTGTTTGGAATAAGATGACCTAGATTGTGATTTCAGAAACAAACACAGTATGTTTCCCTTGCCTACTTTAAAGAATAATGGGCAATGAATGATTTCATGAATAGTTGTTTCAAATGCGAATGGTAAAAACAGCTACCAACAATACTGTGTAGTGCACTCTGTGACTTTCTTGTATTGAGTAGCGCATTTGCATATCTACAGAGCCATACGTGTGCAGGCCAGCATCTGACAATAGTGATCTGATCAGGGTATTGTTTCTGCCCTGCATTTGTTCACTGGTATGAAAAGCTTTTGTGATCCACCCCACCCTATGGAGTGGGCAGAAACATAGTAATCAGATCACTCTGCTTCAGAGCCTCATTGCCTTAACATCACTTTCTGCTACTGCACTGCTACTTGCTGCTACTATACATAGTTACATTGTATGAAACATTGTTATATCTATTTGCCTTGGTGCATACATCATTAGTGATTGGCATGGGTCGAGGACGCTGCATGGTAAGTCCATTTACACATTATGAAATGGCAGATCACTTAGTATTGGTGTTTCCTATATTGTCTGTTACGGGGAAAATTTTGTTCTACAGATATACATGTACTTTGAGGAAGACATTAAGGACCAGTTTGGGGGAAATTTTGTTCTGCAAATGTGCATGTATTTTTGGGAAAGATATTTAAGGCCTTTGCAACTTATTACTATACATAAGAGATAATACAACGAGCCATGAGACTAAATTAAGAGAACATGAATCCATGGGAAGTAGAGGCTTCCGATTGAGCAAATTTGTGATTACAAACCTTGTAGCAGGTTGTTCAAAATGCCCTCTACTTATCTGCGTATATTTTCATAAATATTCTTGTATTTTTACAGCAATCCTTGAGTTCCTCACACCTAAAGTGTAGTAGTGCTCTATGTACTAGCCAGCTATACGCTGTTGGTAGGTCTGAGATACTTGTACACTGTCTATTACTTTCCATAAACCACAAGAATCATAAAGGGAACGGTCATAACATGGTTTCTAAGATTTTATAAATTACACGTGTATCTTATTATACTACTTTTTATTGCCGATTGATGGGCAACTAGAAGTACAAAGAATTGGGAATTAGAATTGTTCATGTTGTAAATATGACCTTGTATTAACAACGCTTTCTTTATGTGCTGGACTGTATGGAAAATAAGTGTCACTGTGGATTAATATGAACGTTACGTTGAATTTTAAACATGTGGCTTTCACTTCAGCAACAGCATGAAGGGTGCCTAGACATAAAAAACAAATAAGGAAATTGAAATATTCAGCTGGTAGCAACATGTACATAATCAAACACTATGAACCAGCAATAATATAGTTTTGTCTTTTAGGGGAACAATGAAATATGCACATTTGAGTGTTTTGAAAAAATGAAGCACAAATCTGCTCTCATGTTTTAGGGCATACATTTCTCTGAAAAGTATGATATAAAAACTGCCAACTTCTGCTCCATTATGAAGATTTCCAGACATTTCAATGACAATGACATGGGGATCAACTGAAAATATCAGGGTCTTTTAAATGCTGAAAACTTTGCACTCGTCTTCCGAAACCAGTTTGAACAATTTCTGCAGTTGTTTTTCATTAAATTTTAGCAGTTTACATACACAAGTAAATCTCACTTCCAGTTGGTTGCAGTCTTGCTACCAGCAGGTGACCAGTAGATTGATGAAGCTGTTCTCATGATCAATCCTGCTTCGACTGCTCTTATCCATCAATGATACCGAGGCCACTGTGTGAAGACTGCCCTCATGTCTGTGCTGATAAACATCTGTATCATTGCCAAAGGCAAAACATGTTTATTACAGGTGCAGCAGTTCATGTGTTGATGCATGGGAAAACGTGTGTCAGAACTTGAACACGTGCAATTACAGCATACATGTGCACATATATTCAATGGCATAGAAACCTTGTGTTTTCATAAATGTGGAGTACATTGGAACCTGAATGTAGTATACACAAACTTTGACACTTTGGGGGGAGTACGTGGGGACCTGAATGTTAAAGTGGAGGACCAGGCCCATTGATGTTGATGGCCTGGGGCGACCATTTATGATGGTGGTACATGGACATGGATGTAACCCCCCCCACACACGCACACACACACATACACTGTACAAATAACATCATGACTGCATAAATTAGAACTGGCAATATGTATGAAACTGTAGGCCTTTTCATCATCACCTGTTAATATCCTTGCTTTGTGGTACGTACAGCAGCTTCCTCTATCGTTGGTACCTGTGGCTCGTGACGTTGAATTCCATTGCTTGGAGCTAACATGGAGAACAGATTTATCTCTAGCTTTCACTCCAGCAGTAGTATAAAGTACACCTATATGTACATGTAAGAAGTAAAATATGGAAGTTCAACTATTGCGTGTAATCAGCTTACGGTACATATCAACATGTATAAATAACCATAGGTCTACATTCTAATTTCATAAAATTTTTGGATATTTACACATGTACCATGAACCCCTTGTAACATGGTTTGTCCTGGGGGGGCATAGTTACGAAATAAAGTATGGACCGTGAGAGACTATAGTCAGGACTACATTCAAAGTTCATAAATTTTTGGATATTTACACATGTTCCATGAACCCCTAATAATATGATTTGTCCTTGGAGGCGTAGTTATGAAATATGGTATGCACCGTGAAGGACTTTAGTCAATTTGATGGCACCTACACATATGTTCAGCGTAATCGTAAAACTTGCAAATATACAGTATACATGTATTGTGCTTCATACTGATTTGACATGCCTTTGAATAAATCCATCATTCTAAAAGCATTGAGTAATTGATCACTCAATTGTGCTGAACACGTAGCACTAGTTACATAACAACTGTTAATGCCTTTTCATCATTTGGACATAAGGTGACCAAATCTAAATCTTAAAAAGGCCATTTGCAGCATTCAAGGTTCTCGGGATATGTCAGTGCAAATTCAGAGCTAATTTACGTGAGTTCTGTTTCCCTGACATCACTGCCTGACTGAGCGCAGAAAGTGCGGACAAAAACTTGCAAGTTGAGAATGTTTTGTAATATGTATACTATGGCCTACCAGAACCAGTTCCAGCACATCATCCATCCAGCTTCCAAACCCAGCGGCCCGCCGCACTACGTGTAGCTGTTGGGCTCAGTGCACCCTTGCTAACGATCATTGTAATCATGCCTATTCGGTGTCAACTCCTTCTGCAATTTCTTGTGCCAGTGCATGAATTTGGTCTCAGTTCAGCTTTTATGGGATTACCTTGGAATCCTCTGATCAAGCAAAATCCATTAAGAACTCATTCGGTGTAATTCTAGGTCTGGGAAGTCTCAAGAGGACCTAAGAAAACACATGGGACAGTGTCCCAACAGATGACTTGTCTCTCCCTTTTACACACGGACGGTTGAGTTGTCTCAATGGTCGAGTTTTCTCAACATTCGAGTGTCCGAAGTCGAGTTGGCAAACGGTTGAGTTTTCCGGACCCCAAAAATATCGTCGCAATCGAACCCATGTTTTTTCACAAACCAATTTTTCACAATTCTAGCCAAATGATCTAGAAATCATGCAAAGACTGTGTGACAACCAATAACGTCGACCGATATCATGGCACAAGTCAGCTGATTGTGCAATGGACTTGCGTAAGCCCTATAGCCAAAAATGTATGTAAAGTCATTGGATTTTATGTGTACAAAGTCAATGGGAGAAATTAAATCTTCAAAATTCAATAAAAAAATCTAATTATGATGCCAAAGTGACGTCACACTTCTACATTAATCTATGCTGATGGTCTTTGCTTTTACCAAGTTTCACTTTCTGAAGCGGAAAAAGTCTAGGCCACCTGGCTGTTTAAAAATGTGTACAAAACATATGGGGGAAAATAAATACTAAAAATTCAATAAAAAATCAGGTGATGACATCATCATGATGTCATACTTTGCAGCACATCTTTGCCATAGGGTCTTTGCTTGAGGCAACTTTGATGAAGATTGACCCTTGCAAAGGGACTAAATGCTGTTGAATGGCATCCCCTTGAAAATTTGGTCAAGAAAAGCCTCAAGCAGATGTCGGTTGGCTTTTCCCCTGTAAATAGTTCTTACCTGGATTAGGCCAGTATATTAAACAAAAGAAAACTGGCCCATTCAACGGCAGTGTCCCTTTTGTGTTTGTGCGTGTGCGGGGAGAGCATGCTGTTCATGGTTTTATCTGTGTGCAGAGCAAGGCAGTCGCCATCACCCACTCAACAAGTTCGGTTGTCAAGACTGATGACTGCAAGGCCTCGACCAAGAAGTTTAGCTCAACAAAGTAGTCTTCTTTACTTTTCACATTTTTTTGGCTGTTGTCTGGAAACGGGATAGGAGCCCAATTGGCAGTGTATACTCCTATAGAGTAACTATCCCAGCGGAAGGACAACACTTTCTAACCTTATGATTCATTTTCTTACTTCAATTCTGCCGAGATGGAAATTTTCCTCAGAGTTCAGTTGTAAGGAATATTCATTTCGGTTTGTATTAGGGATAATTTGGCTTGATTTATTCAAATCTCCTAAAAAGCCTTATGCAAACAAATTTTCATTAAATTCCCATGGGTTCCAAAACTATCACCAGAAAGCATTGTCACTGTCATGCTAACAGAACAGAAGCTTTGAATACAAAACTAACAACCAGTATGATTACCTTGATTGCAAGATGGATAAATGTATGAGAATTTTTGCATCAATTCTTTTCTGAAGGAAAATTACTACATGGACTAACCCTGTCATATTTGACATACCAAAGCTAGTTTCCATACTTGATTGGCCAGGGTCAAATGGTGGCCAATGAGATGGTCGCTCCTCAGTCAACTCAAACATGGGGCTTAAATCCTGCTCCTTTATTACCTGCAATTAACAAGAACAATTAACTTACAGAGAATTGCTTTTCCATTCAGCTCATTGGAGACTGTCTACATGTGACTGCAATTTTATATGCAAGGCTTTGCATCATGATAAAGGAAAACATGTTTATGAAGCATTCTAGCAAAGTGAGATGGAACTGGGAAAAGACAATTGTAGAAGAATGCAGAAACCAACTAGAGCTGATATTTCCCCAATATGCAGATTTAGTAATGTTCATGATCTTTGGTGTATATATAATAATCATATTTTGAATAGTCTTAAAATGTCAAAATTTTTAAGGCAAGGAATCTGGCATGAGGGCAAAAATTAAACCTTTAAAGGATTTTGATTTTTCTCTGAATTTTTGACATGTTGATAGATACAAACTATAATAGCCATTAACATGTAAATAGAATATCTGACTGAAGACAAACAAGTCAAGTGTGTCAACAACCACTGATGCTCTGCTGACATTGTACTGTGGCATTGTTACTTTTTGGGCAAACTGCCATAGTTAAGTGAAAGATAATTCAAATGCATGTAATAAACAATCTTGCACTAATTCCCTCCCCTACAGCAGAGTGGGAGAGTCTGCTACAGAAAACCTACCCAAACAGTTGCTACTTTAGCAACTTTCTTTTCATATCTTTTGCTGTTCGCTAAACACTTAATCAATTGTAGTGTGCCCTCTAGTACCATGTTTGTCCTTTTTTATAGGTCTGAGGTCTGAGTCAAAGTAGGGAGGACGGGCGGGGGCTGGCTATCTGGGCAGATATTCCCCTAGCAGACTCTCCCACACTACTGTAAGAGAGGAGTCCTCTGCATTCATGCTACCCAAACAGTCACTACTTTAGCAGAGTAGCACCGTATTCTAGAAGAGGGTTTATACCAGGCAAGATATGGGATGGAGGGGTACCCCCCTTACCTGTCCAATCCCGATACACACTCTAGACTATTGTTACCTAACACATCCCCTCAGAAGTCTGTAAAGAATTCCTGAGATTCTGATCAAACAATGACCAACACAAAGGCGAGGGGGGTGTTCTCTCCATCCCATATCTTGCTTCAAATGGGAGGGTTGGCGAAGACACACTGAATGTGAGAAAAAAAGTGATTAATGTCGAGAACGTCTTAAGGACAGTGCGGGAGTGTTGAGGACCCAATGAAAGGAGAAGGGAAGCCATCAGATAAATCTGAAGGTGCCCTGCCTCGATGAAAGTCCTCAAGGTCTCAGTGCAGAGGATAGGATTGTTTTGCCATGGGAGAAGTCTCATTGCAAGACATTGCTCAGGCAGCAGAAGGTGAATGTTGACAGTATTTTGCAGCATGCTGCCCTGCACATATCCTCTATTAGGATGCCACTGAAGAATGCCCATGGGGTAGATACCACCCTGCAGTCATGAGCTGATAGGGCAGAAAGGTTTTATCATCTGAAGAAGTTGGCCACTCTGGATTGACAAACTTGATGGCCGAGAAAACCCATTTAGCCATAGTCACTTTGCTTTCTGGCCGATGAGGTTTATCAAGGTAATGAAAAAGTTGAGAGGATGTAACCTACAGTTTCTGAGTCCTGGCCAAACACCATTTGAGAATTCAAACAGGATAGCATAGCTTGTCACTAGGAGAATCAGAGTGCTTTACGATATCAAAAACGAAGAGGTTTTGTGGGTGGAATGATTCCAACTGGATGTTCGTGAGGAGGCCCAGCGCTGGGAAGAAGCACACACTGTGGGGCTCCCATCTGATGTGGTTGTCTGTGATAGATAACATTCACAGTCTGCTGCCTCGGCGTGAGGTGCTTACTGCAAGCACAAAAGCCAGCTTCACTGAAGAGTGTAATAAGGTCTTGTTCAAAGGCTTGGAGGGATGACCTGCAAGGAGCTCAAGGCAAGGGGCAGGTCCCAACAGGGAATGAGCTGCCTCAATGGGGGAGCGCTCGATGAACATACCATGAAGGAGGTGCCTGAGAGTGGTATTATCCAAGGGAAAGGGCCCCTCAGGGAAAACCACTGCAGGCAACTATGATGCCAGGCCAGTAGTTGCTGCAGTCTCGAGTTAAATAGGTACAAAATGGTCGGCCATTGCGGTTATAGGTGCCTCAGTTGGAGCCCCACCTTGTTCTTTACACCATAACGTAAAAATTTGTTTTCTACAGGTGTAGATTTGTATCAGCCTGGTCAATCAGAGAACTGAGGCCAGAGCAGGGTGGTGAGAAAAACATGGCAATGCTCCTGCTCGATCTTGACAAAACCGCTGGGATTAGGGATAACGAAGGGTAACCCTTCCCAGCTGATATGGAGGGCATCTGTCAAGCAGGTCTTTGAGTGAGGGAACCTGGTGCAGAACACTGACAGCTGACTATTCTTTGCTGAGGTAAAGAGGTTAACATGTCAATTGTCAAGTACCTTTAAGATTGACTCAGCCACATTGCGGTACTCAATCCACTCTGTTGATTGGATCCTTCCCCAAGAGCAAATGTCTGCAATGGAGTCACTGGCTTCTGGAATATGGGTTGCCTTCAGGTTGACCACATAGTCAAATGCCCACAGAAATATCTGTCTTGTCAGGAGACCGAGGTGTGGAGAGTGCATGCCTCCTTGGTGATTTATGTATATAATCACTGATGAGTTGTGTGATTGAATCAGGACATGTTTGCCTTTGACAGTTGTGCAAAAGTGACATATCGCACTGAGGGTTGCCTGGGGTTCCAGAATGTTGAAGTCACATTCCAATAACTGAGCCATCCTGTCCCTAAGACCTGGCAGGTTGATAAAGGAAGTGTGGAGACCCCATTCATGGAGCGACTCCACCAAGCCGCAGATCATTTGCATACAAATTCTTTCCAGATGCACTAGCAAATAAATGCAGCGCAGCCTGCATCACTCTCACACTCTCTCGTTGTCCTCACTGACTTTGGACATGGTGGTTGTCAGTTGCTTCACTCTCCAGCATGTATCCACAGTATGCTGATATTGTCACGTCGCCGTGGTGGTCCATTTAGCAGTAGTATACAGCCTAAGGTAAGCCACGGAGATGTGGACTATCAGTGCAGTGACTTTTATCTTCTTAATAATTATTGATTTTAATTGATTTCATAAAGAAAGCCCGCGGAACTGCATAGAATCCCAGGTGGATCTTTTTTTTTTTTCATTTGTTTTCATGTTGCTTTCGGCATAAGTCTGCCAAAATTTTAACCTTCCCTTTTCTGGGCAAAGAAGCCCTCAGGGGATACAAACATGGTTTAAGGCTAGGCTATTTAAAAGTAGTTTGACTACAAATTGGTGACCCAGACCTGATCAATGCATAGTCAAATTCACCATTTACTTGTCGCTGATTCAAGGGCTTTTTCTTTTGATCAGCACCCACAACCCACGTCCAGTACCCTTAAGTTAGATTTCGTTATTGTTCGTGGTGCCAAGATCGGTTACCTGATTTTACCAACTCTAGCAAAGTTGCACTTGTACAGTGATTTTACAGCGAGAAATGATACTTGTTCTGGGGCTGCCTACCCCATTACCTACGGACGACGGGGGGCACCCTTCATTCAAGCGTCGTTTGCTGGGAGGGTCGTCATCTTCTCCTCTCTTCCAGGAGTTTCTCCTTAACCACTCTTGCATAGATGCTATGGATAAACTGGCTAAAGCCAAGCAGTGGAGTTCAGGCTACCGTCCGCGCCGCTTTTTCAAGTTCCCATTGGTTCCCATAGACCTTTTTGCTTCTCATCTGAAAGCTCAACTCCCAACATTCTGCACCAGGTTTCAGCATCCTCAGGCTTGGGGCGACCGATGCTCTGCGCATCTCATGGGAAGGTCTCCTAGCCTTTCCCCCCATTTTGCTGATACCAAGGGTCCTGTCAAAGATAAAGAAAGAACATTGCCGAATTCTTCTCATCGCCCCGTTCTGGCCGAGACAGCCATGGTTTCCTCGCATTGTGAGGCTGTTAGTCGACATTGCCCTGTTGCTCCCTCAGTGCCACGACCTGCTTTTCCAACCGGGCTCTCACCATCTCCATCTGGATCCTCTTTACCTACACCTAACGTGCTGGATATTGTCCAATGATCCCTCCAGCAGGCAGGGCTTTCTCAAGACGACCCCGCCCTTGCTGCCAAAGGTAGACGGTTGTCAACGAGAAAAATCTATGACAGCTGCATTCGACGTTTCAACTCCTGGTGCAAGCAACATTCTGCGAATCCAACAGAGGCAACTCTTTCCCTTGTAACAGCGTTCTTTTTGTATCTCTTCCGGTCTGGCCTCCTCGTTTCAACAATCAGGCTCTACCGTTCGGCTTTGGCAGCTATCCACAGTGGGTTTTCCGATGGATCCTCTATCTCTAACAACTCAGCAATCCATCACCTTCTTCGAGGCATGTTTATTGAACATCCCCCAATCCGACGACTTGTTCCTTCATGGAATCTGAGAGATGTCCTTCGACTTTTGGCTAGCCCCCCTTTCGAACCGGTGGGACAAGCTACCCTTCTTCATTTGGGTATGAAACTGGCCTTGCTTTTAGCCGTTGTTACTGCTCGATGAGGCTGCGAGATTAAAGCACTGTCCATTGCTGATGGTCATATTCGATGGGAGCCTCTCGGTGTTTGTTTAATTCCAGAGATTGGCTTTCTTACCAAGAACCAAAGACCCTCATTTCAACCACCGGACATCTTCTTTCCGTCCATCCGCTCGTTAGCCTCATCTACCTCTGACAAGCTCTGGTGTCCTGTCCGGACACTCAAATGGTACCTCCAATGGACTAAGGATATCTGAGGGCAATCAACTCAGTTATTCATTACAACTACTAAGCCTCACCGTGCAGCCTCCAGAGACACTATTGCCAGGTAGGTAGTTTCCGTTATTAAGTTTCCAAATTTAGATTGGCCCACTGCTTCTGACGACCAATGTCAACGCCACATACATGCTCACGATGTTCGGACTGTCTCCTCCTCACAGGCTTATTTCAAAGGCGTCCCGATTTCAGACATTTGTAAAGCCTCTTGTTGGAAATCCCCCTCAACATTTACCTCTTGTTATCTCAGTGATGTTTTGCAGGGGGATCATTCTCACAGACTGGCTGTGCTCAGGGCAGGATCTCAGTAGCTCCAGTTATGGCCGTTCCTCCCCCT
Source organism: Acanthaster planci (assembly GCF_054643075.1). Classification (NCBI taxonomy): domain Eukaryota; kingdom Metazoa; phylum Echinodermata; class Asteroidea; order Valvatida; family Acanthasteridae; genus Acanthaster; species Acanthaster planci. Next base: position 5,799,762 of record NC_141790.1, read on the forward strand.
GCATGTTGGCCGCCTTCGCAGGAGCGACTGAGGGCGCACTGCTGGTGATCAAGAATTTATTGGTAATCTGGTAGGTATGCAGTAGTAGACTCAACCCACTCTAGGCGGGGGGAGAATACTCTGTATCTACTGTTAAACATGATGTAACGCACCACATTTGCACTGAAGGACCACCTGTAAGTGCACGACCTCGTTGTTTAGCGCCAGACTGCTTGAAAGTCGCTATTAAAAACAAGAATTTGATCACAAGCTCGAACTAGGTATTATTCGGCCATCACAAAGCAGTTGGGCTTCACCATTGCATATGGTGCACCGGAAAAACTGGAGATTGGCGCTCTTGCAGTGATTCCCGATCAATACCCATTCCCACATATTCACGATTTCACCTTATCACTAAGTGGAAAAAACGGTCTTCTCAAAAATTGACCTGGTTAAAGCATTTTATCGGATTCCAGTAGACCCTGGCAATGTTCCAAAGACAGCCATAACTACGCCATTTCTATGCCATTTGGATTATTTGAGTTTCTTAAAATGCCTTTCGGCCTTAGAAATGCTTCTCAGACATTTCAAAGATTCACTGACCAAGTATTACCCAGACTACCCTTTGTTTATGCATATATGGATGGCCTGCTTATTGCTAGTACAGTGGAACGCTGCTATAACGAACAGGATGGGGTCCACGCTAAATGTTCTGTACAGCGGTTGTTCGGTATAAGCAAATTTAACTGCCGAATGTTTCGTTGTCATGTTGAATAGCGCCCTCTCTTGTTTAACCGAAGTGCACCCTCTTATGATACCTTGGTTTGCTGTTTTTGTGATGTTTTCTGTTGCATTCAAGCATAAGGTTTCTAGAAATGTATCTGTTAATTATTTTTGTCTTTTATTTAAACTGGAGTCAAAAAATTGATATCAAGTTTGTCCTAAAAGTTGTGAAACTACCACTCAGGATCAATCTCTGATGCATGCTGTGGCGAATCTCAGTTGATTTGTGTATCAGCGGTGCCCTCTTTAGACTATTGTTAGTGCAATGCCACCGTGCGCGTACGTGCGGTTTTCTTCCGCACCTGATCATGTGGAGTCGCAAAACCAGTGTCTATTCAATACCGTTGACAACTAGGGGCTTTCCCTTCTCATCCTTGGGGAAATAATGGCCACTTGTCACTTTTCAACATAAAGAAACACCAACTGTTTTATCATGTTGACATTCGAGAATTACAAACGGCAACTGAATAGTGTTCGGTAGGTTCTGCACACAAATTATTGGGAGCCAAGGACGATGTTCGGTACAGCTGAATGTTCGGTATAGCGGTGTTTGGTATAGCAGCATTCCACTGTAGTTCTCTCAAAGAACACCATCAGCAGCTCCAGACACTGTTCCAGAGACAAGACGAATTTGGAGTGGTTATAAACCCAGCCAAATTCGTATTCGGAGTCCACAGTGTTGAATTCCTTGGGCATTGTGTAAGCGCAGACAACATCACCCCATTGCCGAACAAGGTGAAAGCCATTATGAGTTTCCCAGTTCCAAAATCAGTGCGACAGCTATGGAGATATTTGGGACTGATCAATTTCTATTGCCGATTTATTCCATCTTATGCTAAAGTTATACAGTCACTCAATGACATTCTGAAAAGTAAAGATCACAATAAAGGCATACAGCTTTCGGATAGTGAGCTCAATGCCTTTGAAGAAAGCAAATCAGCATTGATCAAAGCTACCATGTTGTTTCACCCAAGTCCTAATGCATGGTTAAGTCTTAGGACAGACGCATCTAATGCAGTGGCAGGCGGCATCCTCCATCAATCTGTCAATTCTTATTGGCAACCTCTCGCATACTTCTCAAAAGACTCCAACCTGCCAAAACTAGATACAGTCCGTTTGGCAAGGAACTGTTGGCAGTCTATTTATGCATTTATCATTTTGACGTATGTTAAACGGCCAAGACTTCTGCGTTTCCACAGACCACACTCCGCTGACACATGCATTTAAGGCCAACCTCGACAAATATTCACCACCTGAAATCAGACACCTAGACTACATTTCCGAATACATCACCAACCTATGCAACTAATCACTAAACGATTTGTGTGGCCTGGTATTAACCGTGACGTGAGAAATTAGGCTAAAACATGCTTAGCGTGTCAGGGATCCAAAATTCACCGTCACACCAAACTCAATTGTCGACCTTTAGAGAACCTGACTTAAGTTTTAGACATGTGCATCTTGACATTGTAGGTCTGTAACAATGTTGAGATTTTGTGAACAGGTTTCCAGAAAAGTGTAGTGGTCAATGAGTCAAACATCAGATGTTCACCGAGGCCAACTGACCCATTGATAAAACTTGGTTAGCTACTTGGAATGTGGGGGCGGAGGTTAGTGCACCCACAACTTTCCTTGTTTCATGGAATAATATTTCTTTGAAATGATGGGGTGGAACTTTATTAAGAAATTGATATAAGTCATGAGTTTACATCATTTGGTTTTATTCTGATTGGTCAATAGAATTAGTCATCAATTTAGAGCAGGGTGATGTAACCTTACCGCATAATTTACTTGTAACTTATATTCAGTAACTATGTTAAATAGTAGATTTGTAGAGTATAAAAACCCTGAAAGTGTGTTGAGAAATCAAGTTGGAACTTTGTGAGCAGAGAGCTAAAGTCTGATGAGACCAGCTTTGATGCTTTGAGCCTTGATTTGTGAAGTATTTTGCTACGGTGAAATACTTGTTAGCAAACAGGAGCATTTTCCTCACCAACTCCCTGTTTGACTGTGAGGAGCTTTGCATGAGGCGAAGTTTTGAGAATAAAAGAAACTCCTATTCTTAACCAACTTCTGTTTGTCAATAAAGACTTCTTTTAAGTCTGAATTGTCCGTACACTTGGGCCAGGACTGATTGATTGCTTCGAGTTCGGTTACTGAGACTCAAAATTCAGCACTACTAAAAACATCTTGTGTCAGTTAAGGAGTCAAGGTTGTTACAAGGTCCCTTACCGCCATCCAGTGGATGTATTTACATGTTAACAATCATTGACAGATTTACACATTGGCCCGAAGCAAATCCCAATCCCTAACATCAAAGCTGAAACAATCGCAAAACTTTTGTTGCTAGGTGGATTTCAATGTTTGGTGTTCCAGCCTATATCGGCACTGACAGAGGTGCACAATTTGAGTCTCGACTTAAGAGTCAACTGGGTCAAATACTAGGTACTCACAGGATCAAAACCACTGCCTATCATCCAATCGCAAATGGAATTGTCGAAAGCTTCCATAGGCAATTATAAGCTGCAATTAAGGCAGGTGACAATCCTAATCATTGGACTGAAATGGTACCACTCGTCTTGTTAGGCATTCGCACAACACCTAAGACTAACTTGAACAGCAGCTCAGTTGAAATGGTTTTTGGCACCAATCTCTCCCTGGCGAACTGATAATTCATTCCTCCAGTGACAAAGTGTCAGATTCAGCCAACTTTGCAGACAGACTTAAAAAGTACATGGCAAAGCTTCAACCAATTGTCATGAGACCAGCGAAAATAGCAACCTACAAAGACAAGAAACTTGACTCATGCTCTTACGTGTGGGTTAGAGTTGACTCAGTGCAAAAACCACTTCAACCACCTTGCAAGGGACCATACAAAGAATTAAAACGTCCTGACAAGTACTTTGTCATTGATAAAATGGAAAACACGATACAGTGAGCATTGACAGACTTAAGGTGGCATATACCGAAGAAGACGTACTCTAGCAGGAAAAGAACGTCTCATCAGACAAAACAAAGATTGCTTCAAAGATAGTTCCTCAGCCAACATCTAGAGAAGAGAAAAGCCTTCGCACTGTAAATCATTCAGGCACAAAGGTGCACTGGCCGAAATGATACATGTATGTTGAAATAATTAATGAAGCTACAAACTTAGTGTATAATAACAGAGCAAACAAGGAAGGAATTAAGGTAAAGCAACTGTACAAGGTAAGAGTTCAACTGAATAATTTAATTTTAAGTGACTTAAATTTAAACCACGCCTCCAGCATTGGGGGAGGGGGAGGTGGGTGTAGAGACCCAATTCATGGAGCGACTCCACCAAGCCGCAGATCATTTGCATATAAATTCTTTCTAGCAAATAAATGCAGCACAGCCTGCATCACTCTCACACACTCTCTCGTTGTCCTCACTGACTTCGAACATGGTGGTTGTCAGTTGCTTCACTCTCCTGCGTGTATCCACAGTATGCCGATACTGTCACGTTGCCGTGGTGGTCCATTTGTCAGTAGTATACAGCTAAGGGTAAGCCACGGAGACGTGGCCTATCAGTGCAGTGACTTGTATCCTCTTAATAATTATTTATTGTAAATGATTTTATAAAGAAAGCACACGGAACTGCGTAGAATCCCAGGTGGATCTTCTTTTTTCCTCCTTTGTTTTCATGTTGCTTTCGGCATAAGTCTGCCATAATTTAATTTTCCCTTTTCTGGTCAAAGCAGCCCTCAGGGGATACAAACATTACTGAGGTTTAAGGCTAGGCTATTTAAAAGTAGTTCAGAAGCTACAGAAGCACCTTATCCAATAGGGATGTATCCCTGGTAATTGTCACCTGTCGGTCCATCTTTGGGAAAGAGAGGCCGCAATCCAGATGGTTCTGTATCAGCTGCCAGTGAAGATGTGGGCGGACAAAGTCTGTTTTGAGAACTGCGTGGTCGATCAGGTAGCGTTTGGGCTAGTAGACCTGCAGCAGGTGGAGCAGGAGGGGCCTTATATGAAGACGGCCAAAAGGCACAAGGTCCACCAGGCTCATCATCAGGCTGAGAGTGTGTTGTGTTGGTGTGATGGAGCCCCGGCAGAGGTTGAGAACCGCACCTAGGTAAGTCAGAGTCTGGATACGAACGGGTCTAAATTTTCTATGATTGATGAAGAACCCCAGATGGTTGGTTAGCTCGTAATAAGGTCAGTGTAAGCTGCAGCCTTGTCTGGAAATCTTCTAATGATTAGCTAGTCATTGAGATATTCAAATGTCAGAATGACCAACTGGCTTAGGTTGGCAGCAATATTTTTTGCCATTCGAAAGATGAACTGAGGCACCCCATCCAAGTTGGGATGCATTGGATTGAGGCAGCTGATCAGCAAAGAGTGTCTCAGAAAGGGAAAGCAAAGATAATAGCCGGAAAAGACCCATCTCGATGCTTGGATAGATGGGTAGAAGCGACAGAAAAATGGTCGATCTGTGGTTCACACTCGGAAGGACGCTGTGTGTGAGAAGCCAAAGTGTTATTGGGATCGGAAGCATTCTTGCCGGAGAGCCCCAAGGAGAAGCCGGTGGATGGAATAACATGGGGTGTGCAGAAGCTGCAATGGTATAGCAGGCCGGTGGATTTGGTAGCCCGGGACAAGAACTGCAGAGAGATGGCACTAGATCCGCATTCTGATGGTGCATCCAACTGGACCGTGCCAGCCAGTGGTGGAGAGTCGGCATTGAGAGTGCCATTATCTGGTTCACATCTGAGTGCCTCCATTGAAAAGGTCTGTGGGCTCATGTGTGAAACGGCTGTTAGGGCTGACAAGTGAGGAGTGTGCCCGCATCTCCGCGGACTTCAGTGAGCCATTACCCTGTGAAGGAATGGTGAAGAAGGGGTAAGTGCCGCTGCGGTAAGTTTCCAATTGCTGCAGGCCTCCGTTCTCTCTGGCCTGGATGGTAGGCTCTGTCCTACACAGACACAGCGGGGAGACCGAGGCGATGTCAGCTGGGTCAGCAGCCCTACGTGTGGCTCAGTGGCAAACCCCCAAGTAACCGCGTATCCCAGATTAACGTTAGCACCCTGGTTAGGCAGTGGTGATTGCAACAGTATATATGAGTTAAATGGCTGCACCTGACGCCATTCGTACTGTTTCTGAACTTATATATTAGTCACTCTGTTGACCCCATAAAAGAACTTTGTACAAAGAATCCCTCATAGAATCAACATAGGATTACCTGGATATATGCATATAGACACACAGAAAGGAGAATAGATGTGCACATACACATAATGGGTTGTAGAGCAATAAGGGTCTATATGGACCATTAAGAAGTGCATCACAACAATTTGGCACAAAAATTACCTAAAACAAGGAAAGACATATAATAAGGGAAAAGATTATAAATTGGAATGAAAACAAATTTATTATAATATGATTCAGTTGATCAGATTACCACAAATGATTTCCATGTAGCAAAATGGAAAACTCAAGAAATTTGAAGATGCCAAAATGACAACTCACACATAAAGTACAAGTTATTACCTGCTGTATATCTTTGCACCAGGCTTCAAAGTCAGCTTCGTCGTGACAATAATATCCCTATGGAAAATCAAAACATTAAAAAATTATGCAAAAGGCACTTCAGATATTCTTTTTATCATACAACATTCACAGCCCCCTAATGGTGCGGTACAATTGGACAGTGGCAAAGCCAGAATTTTTCTGGGAAGGGTGGAAGGTGGGCATTAACATCTTAATGTGGGACATACCAGGTAAGCCTCAGTGGTCCTGCATTACTCAGACTGTATGCTAATAAGTATACATACATGTGTATGGACAAATTTCAGAGTTTGAGGATTGTCAGAGGGGCTAATGCACAGTTTGCGCACCTAGGGAGTATTTGCTATTACATGAATGTACATTCTAATTTAAGACTGGCTTACACTGCATTATTTAAGCACGACTGACAACATAACACAAGTAAACATATGCAAGTGTGTCCTACTGTTCTACTAAATATAGGGTCTCCAATATGATTCATACACCATATTCAAATTGCAGTCTCTTCTGGACTGGACTGTGTAGTGTTTCATCAAATTTGGGGGAACAAGTCCCCTCGTGGTCTCATAGCACAGTATCATCAACCCTGATCACAAAATGGCAAGTTGTACGTAAATGTAAGTTTTGCCAAATCAGATGATGACAAATTTTAAATCGCATTAAAAAAAATGAAAACAAGAACACGACCATTTTCTTTTGATAGCTTGAAGGGTGTACATCATCAAAATGATTTTAGGAGTCATTTTGGAACAGGTAAGTTAAACAAAAAATTGCACAAGAATCACCAGGGGAAGGGGGCATGGCCACACCCCCCCTCCTTGCCTTTGCGCTATACCATTGCAATGCAGTGATCAATGAGAAATTAAACCAGTTTCTGTTGGTGCATGTACCTGTCACTTATAAACAATGGAAATGTTACTTAAGAATGTGCAACCCAGGGTTTAGTCCCAAGGAACAGGAACCAATTACGATAACCGATTTCAGTCAGGAAAACGCAACTTCACACAGTTCACCAGATGTTTATTAAGAACAAGCAAAATACAATCTCCAGAGAGTTGAATTCATCATAGGTAGAAGAGACACAAAGGGGTACATGGAAGAAGAATATCAAAAGATGGAGTCTCTGATGATAGGAATGGAAATGATGACTCAAAGTATCCGGTTTGTAAGTGTGACATCACTTCACTTTAAACCATGCCCACTGCACATGCACTGCACCTAGAGTTACACGCATCGATTGCCGTTTACATAGAACCATGGAACCGGAAGTTAACGCGCAACTTCAGCGATCGTCCAATGGGAGCCTGCAAATCGTGGTGTGTTCGCCCATATGACAAAGTCACCAATCGGATACTGGTGGAATCTTGAATACTAAAAGTGGCTTCATCCACGATAAGACTGAATGGGTCTTGAATGTCTGGATCTCTTGGATGTGTTAGTCTTGAATGTCGATGACAGAAGTGGGTCAAGGTCTCCAGCATATTGAATCACGTAACAGGCTACCAGGAGAGCAGGTCAGGAAACACATACACCAATGGTCCTGTTTAATCTTCCCTTGAAACGATACTGTCTAGTCATCTTAAGGTGCCTTTTCATATGCGCGTTAACACTTTGGCCAAGCGTTGCCTATCCATCAGCATCACTCTGGGGGCGATTTCGAGGACCAAACACACCACAAACTTGTGTTATGTCAATTCAATGTAGTCGAAATTTTTGTCCATGAACACGCAATGCATCGTAAAAATGTATATGGAAAGACACCTTAAGATGACCAGTGCCGTTTCAAGGGAAGACCAAACATGAGAGTTATTGATACACAGTGGTCTATAGCACATTGCTACTTTCTCCAATCACAGTGACATTGGACAAAAACGGCTGCATTGGCTTTGTGGCCACTAACATTGAAGCTCTAAAATCAAAATGTCACTTATGTATGTGTACGAATATTGACATGTACGGGGAAAGCTCTTCCATTGACCTCATGAACTGCACCAACCAAGAGCTCCAAGACCTGGAAACAACTTGATCAAATGCGCCAGCGGATACAGTATGGAGATGAGTACAGAGAAGTCGAAGGTCATAGTGAACTCTCTAAGCAACACTAGTGCCAACAGTATCATGAACGGTAAATCATGGAGGAGGTAACATCATACAAACATTTAGGAGCTACACTGTCCAAAGATGAATTGTGCATGGCAGAAATCTGGATCTGGATTGCCACAGCAACTGCAGTGATTGTCAGACTCAACATGATGTGGAGGAGTAACATCGGCTTCCCTACCAAGTTTAGGCTCTACAAGGCACTCATGCTCTCCATTCTGCTGTAAGGTTGCAAGTCATGGACCGTCCTGGCAGACATTGAGAAGAGAATCCAACCATTCAAAACCAAATGCCTCAGGGTCAATCGCAGCCGCTGCGGTCGGGTTCCGTTAGCTGGGCCTGGTGTAAAATTAAAATGGGGGGGGCTTTGTTAGTCAGTTCCTTTGATATGGTAAATTGGCACAGGAAGTGGACAGTCGGCTGGTTGCTAAGGACCTGAGATAACCGTGGTGTCCGCGTTCAAACCGCAGTTCTACCTTTTGGACAAGCTCCCTAACAACAGCTTATGTTAAGAGACATCCAAGTTATACAAATATGGTTACTAAATTACAGGTGTATACCAACCAAGCTTCATCCAAATTTTTTACAAGATTGGTTGACATGTGACTTCAATACAGATGTACAAAATATTTTATCAACCTTGGCGATAAAATTCATTATACACTAGGAGAAAAAACCTAGTTAGTGCTGTGTGTTTAAAGGCACCTGCCATTTAAAAGTAAATCAACAAAGACCACCAACAAGGGAGATACGGGTCCAAAGGCTTCTCAGTTCTTTACAGGAGAGAAGAATGCCTAAAGAATGTGGGTCCAGTACAGTCAGACTAGACCTGGATGATTATATAAGCAGTGCATTTGTGAGTTTGATGGAGGGTGCATAATTAAAATTCCCATTTAAGTACACATGCAGTTTTGCACTTTGTATCCAACCCCCCATCATCCTATCCTCTACAATTCTACACCTTCCCCCCATCATTCCATATCCCACATCTACATGTACATGTACCATCTCTCCACCCCTCTATCATCTTTGTCCATCTCCTACTCTGCCCCCTCCCCATCATCCTATCCATCTCCTACTCTTCCCCCTCCCCATCATCCTATCCATCTCCTACTCTGGCCCCTCCCCATCATCCTATCCATCTCCTACTCCACCCCCTCCCCATCATCCTATCCATCTCCTACTCTGCCCCCTCCCCATCATCCTATCCATCTCCTTCTCTTCCCCCTCTCCACCATCCCATTCATCTCCTACTCCGCCCCTACCCATCATCCTATCCATCTCCTACTCCACCCCCTCCCCATCATCCTATCCATCTCCTACTCTGCCCCCTCCCCATCATTCCTTTTACTTCTTACTCTACCCCTCCCCATCATTCCCTTGACTTCTTACTCTGGCTGTCTCATCATCCCACTTATCCAGCCCAACCATTACGCCAACTTTATCCAGCATTTCATCCACTTTCTACATACATTTACTTTGTTCCCATGATCCTCCTCCTACAGAAACCCCTCCCCCAACAAACATCCCATTCTGTCACATGGAGTCCCCCCATCCCTTACAATTTTCCCACATACTGTACATGTACATTTGTATGTGTCTAAACACTGTCTATACATATGCAAGTACATTACTGTAACCGACTGACTTGAGCTGTCAGGTCGATTGGTCACTTATTTAGATTTGTTTAGCATTTAATTTGCATACCGGTTTGATTCTTAGTGAATGACATTCCTGGAGCTATTAGTTTGGCTGGATCTGTTAGCTAGGCCTTGACTTTTGATTATGTAATGGGTTTGTTGCCTTATAATGACTGACTCTTGGTTGTGGGGCTCATTCCTGCACCAACCACCATGGCATGAAGACCTTTTTTTAGTCATTTCATTTTTGTTCCTGAATTTTCTGTTTCGTGGGGGGGGGGTTACCGGTATAGTTACGCCCCATGAATCGTCTTGTTGTTGGTTGCAACTCGTCTTTGGATTTTCTGGCTTTTCTTTATGATGCTTTGGTGAGTCCAAAATCATACATTCTAATTAATTATAGTTGCTTTTAATGTCTAAATGTTGGTCTAGTGTGAATATGTATATTGCTTTGTCATGTTGAGGATGGTTAGTTTATATTAAAATTTATTTGTTACAGCCAACCTCTGACTAGTTCCATGCTCGAAATTTGATCCGGGATCGATGTTGAGTCGTCACACAGAACACCTTTTTATTATAAGGTATGGGTTGGAATTTCAAATAATTTTATTGTATAAAATGTGATTGTGAAGTGTTCATGAGTTGTATTTTCAATGTGCAACTTTTAGTATGAATTTGCTTACCAGGTCACTCTATACTTTACATTTCATATTTATTTGAAACATTCCCATTCTTTCTTGAAAAATCTGGGTCTATTTTATTTGACAGGTGTTCCTCTTGCCCCATATTTTTGGTAGCCTTGTATTTCTGACCAACAATTAATAAATTGACTCTAAATTATAGGTTCGTTCTATTGGAAGCTTTACTCAAAACTAGAGCAAGTTCCAAAACACCTGCCGTGTTAGGATACAATTGTGACTCTTGCGATTTTCTCTAGAATGAGGTTTAAGACACATAAACTGAAATTTGATGTGATTAAGAATTCTTATTTATTAAACCTCAGATTCAAACAATCGAGTTAGTCTTTGCGAATTATTGTTTTGTTTGTTACACATTACAGGAGTGTTCAGTACATATGTATGTACTACAGGGCTAGTACACAATACAACTCAAAACATTAACATTCAACTTTTATATAATTTTTTCGTTAAATTCATAAGTTTGTAAGCATTAATGCCACATAAGACTACTTACACACTAATTGAATTCCAAGAGGAAGCAAACAAGCACTCACTGCCACATTTTAACCACTTCCTGCCGGGGACTCCGGGATCGGAGACGTATGGTTTATATGGGTGGCCGGGATCTCCGACCTCGGACAAAGGAAACAGGGCCCTGTAACAAAAGACCGTACTCCGAACAAAAGACCAGGCTGCTGGGCATTACCGACATTTTTCACTCTCAAAAGTGGTGATAATCCAGCCTTGTTTTGAAACGGCATACCAGGGTTTGGGGCATTGAGAGCGAGCGGATTACACCGGGGACAAAAGCGCTCCACCACCGCAGCGATGAGCCACACAGCACCGCTGCATGCTAATCTGGCCCCTATTGAAAAGAGGTCAGCAGTGCACTAAGCCAGGTTCGTGAACAAAAGACAGTTATACAACAGCGCACAATATGGGCTCTGTTTACAAGGCTGCTGGCCTGGCTGAAATACTCAGGTGTCAATGAAGGTCACCTGTCAACTTAGAGTAGTGCCTAAAGATTACTTGGTGCATCATATCAACATTGAAAAATGCCCCAGCATAAAGTGGTTAACACCTATGGACCTCCAAAGAAAAAATTTAACATTTGAGGATGGCTCAATGGACAGAAGACAGAAATTGGTATCAAATAGGCTCGCATTTGCTTCGCAGCTCTCCAAAACCAACCAAACATGAAAGGTAAGAAAAGCACCCGGTGATATTCTTCCCACGAAGTTGGGCGGGTCATGCCTGGTCAAACCCGGCTGTGGTGCACTCGGAAGTTACGGTCACTGTTAGCGGTAGAGCTCTGGGAGGTCTGGTAGCCTGGGGCTATGTGTCATGCTTCACAAAAAGTGGCAACAGCTGCAGGCACTGAACCGCAGCGGGCCGCTAGGTGGGCAATGGCATTGGGGGAACACTCTCTCAATAATGGTGGGTTGCTATATGTCAAAGGTAATACCAGTTCAATCTGGACAGTAATTATGCGGTGCAAACAAGTGGAATTAGACAGAGTAACTACACAAAGGATGCCAAGTCCCGCCCTAGGCTGCCCCGCGAAAAGGGGAATCTCACACATGCTCTAACTGAAGCAGAGATGGGCCGAGGGGATGCTCAAAGCTTGAAGAAGGCCAGTAGGGAGAGACTTGCTCTCACTGAAATAACCCTGTATAATGTGGCATTATTGGACCAGATGGCAAGCCGAGCAGTCAGAAGCAATGGTAAGGCATAAACTGCTTTGAGTCACCTGAGCACTCTCTTAAATGGCAGACTCTGAAGGGAGTAGGGGAGTGTTAGATGGGCCACCGATGCTCAAAGTGCAAAGAAGGCCCGTAATGTGAGAGTTCGCACATAGCTCTGGTCATAGGTGTGGCGAATGCAAGTCGCAAGAAGAACTCGATGCTCGAAGAGTAAACTCACATGCTCAACAGTACAGTAGTGGAGCAAATAAGGTATCGCACGGTCGCACCCCAAATGATGGATAGGGAATAGTAAACCACCACACTCTCCTAATCCCGAAGCTCAAAAGGACCGAAACTACCGTACCACTTTCCTACCGAGCTGAGCGATCCCTAGCTGGCAATGTGAGCAAAATCGAAGCGGGGGTGGGAGCAAAATCCTATTTTCAAGATGTGTTTTTGCGTTGGGGAGATGTTAATTCATATAACGGGTTTTGCCCTTACCCAATATATATATTTATAAACACTGTATGCTCAGTGCTTGTCTGAGAGCTTGCAAAAAAAAAGTCTACTCGGGTGGGACTCGAACCCATGACCTCCTGCTTACTAGTGCTGATCTACTCCCACCCGAGTAAGCTTGTGAGGTTTTTTTCGCCACCCCTAGGACAAGTACTGAGCATACAGTGCTTATTAATATATGTTGGGTAAGGGCAAAACCCGTTATATAAATTAACATCTCCCCAATGCAAAAATATATCTTGAAAATAGTTCGTGATACCCGCTGCTTCACTTGACTTGGAACGGCAGCCGAACCAGGCAGGCTCGGTGGTCGAGTGGGTAAGACACATCCCCAACTTGGAATCCAATGCAAAAAAAAAGGGGGAAAAAGGAAAAGCAACGCACCCAACAGACATGGGCAAAAAGCTTGTACCTTAAATTCTATATATATATCTTTACACCCACACACACATACATGTATATATACATATACATGTTCCTCTAAATTATTCTGAAATGCAAATACAACTATGCACAAATAGAAGAAGCCGACTGGCAACAAGCGCCTAGAAATGAGGCCCAATGGGATAAACTAGGTGTGCCCCAAGAAGCAGCCTGACAATTCCAACACAAGTTGAATGAAGGGTCAAAATGACCCAAATATCAGCAACAAAGGAACAGTCTCTCCGTTCAGAGGAATGAATAGAAGTAGAATAGAAAGAGTGGAGGGTTGATCAAGAAATAACACCATATAATAAAGGTAGCGAAGCAAACTCTTGACAAATTTCGGAGTAGGACAAGCAAACTCTTGACAAATTTCGGAGTAGGACAAGCACGTCCATATTGTAGTGCCATATAGAAAAGTATTGAGTGAATGAGGGCAAAATGCCGAGTGATTGAGAAGCTAGCAAATGGAGTAACTGACTAGAAAATAATGCACATGTTTTGGTAATCTGCATAGGTTGCAGGCAGTAGACCAGTGAATTTTTGGTGATTCCATGTAGAATGCACATCATGTAACACATGGGCTTTCCTTTTTTGGGAAAAAACCTTTATAAGAACAACGTGTCCTAGTTTCTTGATCAGTGTTGTAGTTGAGACCCTCATGACCAGGCATAATACCATGCATAAAACCAGTCACAAGTAACAGGGTGAACAATAACAAAGGAATGCTTTTGTTGCAGTACATAGAAGGGGCGATTCCAATGAGAAGTGGCTTAAAAACAGGGAATATAGTAAATTTTTAGTTCTACAGATACTGAAAAACCCAAAGTGGTATTAAATTAAAGAGTGAAAAAGGGTTTTCATTTGAAGGTATGCAAATGAGATGTTATGCAGATGTGTATGGTTTGAGAATGTAACAATTTATACTGGGAGAAGGATCTGTGTGGTAAAAATAGAACATTTTGAAAGGTTATCGTTGAGGTTTCATCAAAAGATTTAACAACCAGGCTGAGACAATACTTTAATTTTCTTGTTTAATCTTGTACAAATATTGTGATAAGCATTTTTAGTAAATTAATTATATAAATAAGGATAACTTGGGTATAGGTTTTCTGATGTTTATTCATTTGAGTTGATGACAGCTTGGCGATGGTCATTTTACAAAAAGATCACGGTAGCTTGTGACTAACACCCTTTATCATAAGGGTATAAGCAGAGTTTCTGCCAGCAATGTGAGGAGGCTTTCAAATCAGAGGTATTTAACCCTAATAACTTTTTGAGGGGATCTTGGGCCGAGAATAATAGCTGAAAAGCGGGCTGAGGGATCTCAATTTTTATGGCAGCTCTTACCGCTTCCCGGCGCGAACGAGTTAATGGTGCGTAGCAACAAAACCATGTGTCAGATTGAGTTAAAATTCCATCTCTGTACTTGATAAGGCATGCTTTTATATGCGGGCTAAGTTAAAATTTAAAAAAAAATCGGGCATGGAAAGGCTGAGTTCTTGGAGGAAGCGCAGAATCCCCCTAGCTGTAAGATGATCCAAAATAAGAGGAAATACACGTAGACATTTGAAGAGAAGGTAGGATTCAATGAAATTTTTACCAGTGCAATGGATGGATCAAGATTATGGATATTCATACGGCAAGCATGATCACAATGGTAGCCTTCATCTTGCAGGAATCCCCATTTGTCTGTTGTGAGGGCTGGTTGCGTGGTGTGAGGGTCTAGATAAATAAGTTCATCTCCTGTAAAATTAATAGAGAAAAAAATTAATTGCACTGAAAAATTAACTTATAATACAACCAAAATTGTAGATGCATGTTTCGTTACAACAGAAAAACCTTGTCCAACATATTGGCCTTCTTTTTTATCAATGGGCACCGAAGGGCACACATATCTGATGACCTTACAAGGAAATTATGTCAGTGGTGGTATTCTCACATTTATTGGACAGCTGTGGATGGTCAATCACAAACCTTGTAGAGCAAAAAGTCCTGCAATCTAATTGAATAATGTAGCTTTATACGTGTATACTCTACAACATGGCTACATTTTCAAGATGTATGCTCAGTGCTTGTCCGAGAGCTTGCGAAAAAGTCACAAGCTTAGTCGGGTGGGACTCAAACCCAAGACCTCCTGCTTACTAGTGCAGACCTCTTAACCACTCGACCACCGAGCTTGACCACCCGAGTAAGCTTGTGACTTTTTTCGCAAGCTCTCGGACAAGCACTGAGCATACAGTGTTTATTAATATATGCGTTGGGTAAGGGCAAAAACCTATTATATAAATTAAGATTTCCCCAACGCAAAAATACATCTTAAAAATAGTTCGCGGTACCCACTGCTTCACTAGACTCGGACCAGCCAGCCGACCCCGGCAAGCTCGGTGGTTAAGACATCTGCACTAGTAAGCAGGAGGTCATGGGTTCAAGTCCCAGCCGAGTAAGCTTGTGACTTTTTTCGCAAGCTCTCGGACAAGCACTGAGCGTACAGTGTTTATTAATATACTATATGTTGTGTAAAGGCAAAACCTGTTATATAAACATGGCTGCAGTCAACTTTGGCAAAATGCCAACATTCTATCAAAAATGCCTGACCACAATGTGTAAGAAAAGTAACATCAAATAATGTCGGCTGGAACAAAATAAGAAAATGGTGGCTTAATGCCAGTTGGACGTCTGAGAACTAATAAACAGTCACCTTGTCACGTTGACATCATCTAACTGTTTGAGGATAATCTCGTCAACCTAACACTGACTCAACGTTGACTTGATATTGGCATCCGGTGCAGAAATGTCATCAGAGAGACATCAGATTCCTCCCCCCCATCCATGTGGGCCGAGTCCGCTAGAGAATACCTTCCCAAACAGTCAATACAATATGCAAATTTCCAAATGCTCATCTTGTTATTCATTATAAAGACTTTATCATCCAATAACAGGGGTGCATGGGAAATTTGCATATTGTACTGACTGCTTGGGTAGGGTTGAACAAAGTGGACACTGACATTTTTTCAGTGTTTGCTTGGATATCGCTTTAAGTTATAACGTTAATCCAACACTGCTCTGCTGTTAGAGGAAGGACACAGTCTTCCTTCAAGAGAACAGGTTGATAGAGATCTTACCATCTTCTTGCCAGGAAAAGCACCACATCAGACTAGGGAACACAAAGAAAGATTTGTGGTCAGGGATAGCCTAGTGGGATCCACCATCCCACCAATAGGAGCAAAGCGAATCTCATCTCTCCATTTCCGCCCTTCACTGGGATTAGTCAGTCTAATCAGTGCTTATGCACCAACATTGACTTCCTCGACAGAAGTCAAGGACAAATTCTAGGCTAACCTCGGCTCATCCACTGATAGCATTCCAGAAAGAGAGCCACTTTCATCCTTTGTGATTCATTGCAAGGGGGAGGCCGATCAAAACTCCTCGTGGACCTATTTGGGTAAGATCGGCACTTGGTAAAATTAACAAAAATAGACAATGCCTGCCAGAGCTCTGCTGCCATCATGGTCCCCAAATCAGTAACACTTTCTTCAGTACAAAGCTTCACTATGGAGTCTCTTGGCGACAACCTCAATCCAAGCACTGGCATCAGCTTACTTTATAACTATACTTAACAGACACCCCAATCTATTCTATGTCCGGTTCCACTCACCAACCAAAGTGCTGAATGCAACACAGATCACTCCTTGGTGTGTAGCAAGGTGAAATTGCAAGATGTTACATCACACAAGGAGGGCCAGCAGACAACGCACTGACATTAGGATGGCACGGGGCAAGGAAAAGGCAAAGGAATTTGATCATACGTCAAATCTCTTCAGAAGGCCCTGGTAATGCAAAACCCTGTGAAAGATGAGAGCACTTCAGAAAAACTGAATTACCTCAATCTTAATGATGTCATAATTCGACCAAAATTTTGGGTGGCGACATTTTGGGAGTCAAAAAATTTAGCGACAAGTTCATCTGCACTTTGCTGTATGTAGTGTACATGTACGTGTACACGGAAATGGTTGAACTAAAAAAAATTTTTTTTTAACATTTATAATGAAGTAGAGGGGTCTGTATCAAAACTGGTAATTGTCATTCTGTTAAGCATGGCAGAAGGTGTACCAACCAACAGTTCTGGTCTTCATTTGTTGGAAAATGTTGATAAACTTTTGCCGACAAGTTGAGAAGCATTGGAACATGCTGTCCATATCTGATCCCAGCATCGAGTTGTACGCCATTGTTGAAATGTTACTCAAGTTGGCATTTTCAGACATCTACATGTATCTTATTAATTTCTTTTCATCATATAGGGGCAAGCCATGAAGGCTTACAAAAGCCTTGATGCCTACAAAAATTTAATATTGGGGAAAGTCAACAATAATCTTGTGTGGAATCAGCCAATGAAGCGAGGTTGGACAACAACCGTTTCTGTGATTTTTTTCAAAGGTAAGTCTCATTTTGTGTTTGGCATTTAACTTTATCTTGATGGGTCTCATATAAATACATAAAGCAAGCTGGTGAGTGTTGAGTGATGGTACTATCATGACTGTGTACATATTGTGTTGTGACAATTCAGTTTATTTCAACAGTCATGACAGTTCTTACAAAATGAAATTTTCTGTGTTTTGAATACATCTATTCTCAGTATTTAGATATATGTTAAATGAGTTTATGAATGACTCATGTGCACTTTGCTCTTAGGCAACAATTTGCCTCCATCATGCCAACTTGTTCCCTGTATGCACGGGGCTGGTCTGTTAAATCTTCCTAAAATGGTGGTCACAATGTCAATATATTCCAAGGCTAATTTCACTATCACCCCTTTTAACTTTTCAGATACACTATGCAGAGACTCAGTGATCCTCCTGTGTGTGTATGGGTGGCTATCCAAGAGGATGGAGTTGTTATTACTGAGGTAGGAGTTACTGAGGTATGCTCTCATGTAGCAGCAACTTGGTTTGCTGTGTCAAAAAGCATGGAAATGAAAACATCTAGTTGCACATCCAAATTGTGTGAGCGGATGAAGCCAGCAAAAAGACCCAGTGGTGACTGCATGTATGCTGAAGCAAGTAACAAACTTCTGCAAGCCCCAAAGCAGGATTGACTATAACCACCTCTGCAGCAGTACAAAAGAATTCTAGCAAAGCCATACCACCACCAACGAAAGATGACACTGACAAGTTTTTTGAACGGCTGAAAGGGACAGGTGTACCATCGGCAATACTGTCTCTAGTGCCTGCATATGCTGAGCCATTAACAAAGCTCTACTCAGCCCAAAACCTAAAGTTGTCATACCCAGAGCTTCTTGCCAAATGTGAAGCTACATACTGCAATATGACAATGAATGTACATGTAGATATGGTAAGTTGTTTTACCTGCTTCACTGGTTTGAGCACAATTTAGTGTGGCCACATCCAAATGACTTGGCCATGGCTTATTACTGAATTACACATGACTCTATGGGAACTTGCCATAGCCACTACCAAAGACTCCTGTGTAATTTGAGACTGCAGCCAAGTAATTCAGACATGGCCTACTACACAAAGTTGAGGTTGCACCTTGTCACAATATAAAGTATAGGTTTAGGTAAAGTGTCATAATAGATGTATGAATTTTTTTCAAACCTTATAAAATCTTTTAATTTTCAGTGCAACATAATTGAAGAGCTACACCCATCAGCAAGCCATGTATCTCTACCGAGCAGGCCGAATTACCGCATCGAAGTTCAAATCTGTAGTGTGCACAGACCCTGCCATGTCATCCACATACCTGATTAGATCAATCTGCTATCCAGCTGAATACAACTTCACAACAGGTGCAACTTGGTTAAGTTTCAGCTTGTGTAAATTAGTCAGCTTGAGTAATCATTCATGATGTAAGTTTGGTACTGTAGATAGTACCGTGCAGGTGCATTATTTCTTTAAAGATGAGGGAAGGACGGATTGTCTCAGTGACTGAATGCCAAAAAGCTATACTGCCTCTCCTACTATCACTGTACATGTAAACTTCAAAATGACCAACAGTATCCAACCTGGGTAGGACCAAGGGAGGGCACATTTGTCCTAGCACTGATGTCTCCTTAGTTAAAACATTTCACAGGTTCACAAATGCTCAAGAAATCCATGCATCATAGACACATTGCTGCCAACCAGATGGCGCTCTGTTGAACAACCTGTCATTTGTTTGTTCAGCAATGAAAGGGTGCATATAATCTGCTCAAGGCGAATACATGTACTCAACAGCTGATGGATCTCATGGCTATGATATGATTAATGTCAACATCAATTTGAATTGCTTTCTCAGTTAGGGAAGTCAGCTTGAAAAAGATGCAGTTGAAAGCTACTCAAAGAGTCAGTCATCAAGCCAAGATGGTCTCCACATTAAAGTTGCTGGCTGGATTGAATAACAGCTGGACTGCTGTGTAAGAGCATGCAAAAGTGTGCGTCCGCGCGCAACTAAATAACAATGAATTTCTTTGTTTTGCTTTTGAATCATTCCGTTGTATCCGATTAACGGATAACGGAAAAAGATGCAGTTGAAAGCTACTCAAAGAGTCAGTCATCAAGCCAAGATGGTCTCCACATTAAAGTTGCTGGCTGGATTGAATAACAGCTGGACTGCTGTGTTAACGGATAACGGAAAAAGATGCAGTTAAAAGCTACTCAAAGAGTCAGTCATCAAGCCAAGATGGTCTCCACATTAAAGTTGCTGGCTGGATTGAATAACAGCTGGACTGCTGTGTAAGAGCATGCAAAAGTGTGCGTCCGCGCGCAACTAAATAACAATGAATTTCTTTGTTTTGCTTTTGAATCATTCCGTTGTATCCGATTAACGGATAACGGAAAAAGATGCAGTTGAAAGCTACTCAAAGAGTCAGTCATCAAGCCAAGATGGTCTCCACATTAAAGTTGCTGGCTGGATTGAATAACAGCTGGACTGCTGTGTTAACGGATAACGGAAAAAGATGCAGTTAAAAGCTACTCAAAGAGTCAGTCATCAAGCCAAGATGGTCTCCACATTAAAGTTGCTGGCTGGATTGAATAACAGCTGGACTGCTGTGTAAGAGCATGCAAAAGTGTGCGTCCGCGCGCAACTAAATAACAATGAATTTCTTTGTTTTGCTTTTGAATCATTCCGTTGTATCCGATTAACGGTACAAGTCCGGGAGAAGAAAACCTTCAGGTAAATAGAACAATTTAAAGGAACAATTTTATTTAAGATTGAAATTTAACAGATTAAACTGTACAATACAATAAGATTGCATTAATGATTGCTAATGCAGAAATACATTAGATTTGCTTGCAATTTCTCTTAGTCTGGGTATTGGTAGAATATTTACTCCTGGTTTGTACACTTGACACACAAATTAGACTGAACTTTCTCACGTCAATGGTTTGATTTCCACTCTGTCTTCTGTTTGCTTTATTCATGACTGGCCCACTAATTTTAGTTTTAGCTTTATTCTAATTACGGTGAGATCTGGTTTAGCGACTAGTTCAGTTGTATCGGACGTAGTTTAACATATATTCTAGTAGAATGTATATTTATGTTAATCTTGTCACTGGGGAAAGCGAATAGTTAAAGTTATCGATAGGAGTTAAATTCGTAATTAAGCCCCCTTTCTGTTTCTGTGTTTTCAGAATGCTGTCGTTGTTCCTGTATGCCAAATAAATAATTATACAGAAGCAACCATTAGAAGATTCCGGCTTGTATCGTAGTGATGTGGAGTTGCGCTTCTTGTCTGCACTGCTGGCTAAACATACATGTAGCCAGTCTTGGCCATATTGAGTCAAATTCGGATAGTAAGTAAGTCTGGCTCCACCCTGACCGTTCCAACGTACTAGTGGACTGTGCCCCAACCTGGTGGCTGCTCTGCAAATGCTATAATTCACAATGATCCACACTTCCCTTGCAAACAAGGAGTGAGAACAAGTGACATGGACTGGGACACTGGCAAATTGCTCATTATAACAGGAATTACATACTGAGCAGCTAGCACGGTTTAAAATGGCAAACAAACATGAGCAGCATCTGAACGCCAACAGCCCATTGCTTTAAGTTTTGAGTGGAAAATCCAAAGCAGCCGCTGTTGGATTCAGAAATGGTGGCAAACTTGCCAATGCGAAAAATCCCCAAAACACCAAGAGCATGACAGCATTAAAAAGAGTGACTTCATATCAGTCATTGCACCAATGTGGGAAGGCTTGAACGATATGGGACAGTACCAGCAAGGGCATTAGCCATTGTTTGTGGTTAACTGAATTATAACCTTCGGTAGCCTGTCAATAATTTCATCACCAAGAAATCTTTTGCTGGATCCATCCAACCATGAATTCTGCGGTAGTAACTAACCCGGGAACCAAATCTTTGGCATACTTGCCAACCATTTACCAAGTAAACTGATAAAAGTTATAAACACTGGACCATTCAGAACAAGTGGGTGCTAGCCAGAACAGCTTCATGAAAAAACAGGCACACTTATTCACATACTCACCACACTTCACATATACACAGGACCATCTTGGCAGGCTTGCCAAAATTCACCCTCATAGGTGTAAACTGATCGAAGTTAAACACTAGCTCAACCAGAATGAGTGGGTGCCAACCAGAACTTTGGCAGCTTTCCGAACCAATGGGGCACACTTACCCCCACACTTGCCCCCACACATGGGCCAACATTGTTGGCAAACTTGCAAACCACTTTACCTGATACGGGGACAAGGTTGATTATTGGGTGAACATTTTGAAGTTTAAATTGATGGGAAAAAATGTCCCCAAATCACAACAACTGTCTCATGAGAAGAAAGCTTGTAAAACAAACTTGTTATTCATTGAAACAATTTTCATGGCAACTTAAAGGGTTCTTAATGGCGAGCCTAGAGTACTAGGTAAGTGTTGCAAAATTTAACCATTTACCAGTTTCCCAATGACAAAATGCACTGCACACCAGAAAATTAATCTAAAACTGAGGGAGGCTATGACTTCTCAATCTTTATCCAAAGGAGAATTCAAATCTTGTTCTTCCTGTAAAAAACATAATTTTGTTTTAAAAAGCAAGTCTGAAGTTATGACGAAAGAACTGTGGGGAATGAGTGTGTAGAGACACCACGTTTTGTGGTCCACTTGTCCAAATCCCGTTTTTATAGACCACAAAAATTCATATGAAATGTTCCACCTGGAGCAATAGCACGACAGGAGTTGAATGAGCCAACAAAGGACAGAGTTTCCCTTAACAAAAAACTCCATGCAAATGATCTTATCCCATGGCACACAAATTTTACTATTACCGTAAAAATCCCCAAACTGAAGTATGTAATTACTGGTATTTGACAAGGGCCTTCCGGCTTCTCTGAGTGGTACTCTGAGCTGAATGCAAACGTCCTTAAAGTACTGATAAGTATGTCACAATGCTCCATGGATTCACAAAAAAAGAAAATCTAAGTAACGTGATATACATGTAGAGGCTGTTCCAAAACTCACTTACATGGAATTTTAAAGGTGTTAATGATTGCAAAAAGTGCACCAGAGATAGAACAGCCAAGGGTGAGCATGGTGAAATTATTTTTAAAACGGGAAACCAAGAAGCTCATGGATGGAAGGTGTGACAGGCAGCAGCTGAAAAGCAGATTTTATGTCCTTTTTAACCAACTAATGAACGGGACTCAGAGACACAGCTAAATCGACAGCTGTAATGAATGCAATGGACTTCACACCTTTCATTATTGACAAAGTTGGTCACAGAACCGCCAAAGGAATACGACTATGGCAATTAGTGGATAAAATGAAAACAGCCCGGTTGCTGCATAAGGACAGGCCCAGTTGGAGAAGACTGACGATTTGTAAAAGGCCGATAAATAAATGTTCACCCAAATCTGCCAAATTCAAACTCGTTTTGAAACTTGCTAAGTACTACCTGGTGCCTATCCATTGCCAACTGAAGGCAAACAAAATCTCTTTTACTCTGGGATCTTGAAAACAAAGGGAGGATAAAAACTTGCGAAAAACCTTGAGCAAGAGGAGCAGTTAATGACTGACCATGATAATGTCTGAACCCTTGCTTTAACAGCATTAGGAGCATGAAAATTGGTGTAATTATCCATTTTTTTTTAAATAACTGTTTTGTAGTGTTTGAATTCAAGCCTGTCTCCAAACCACTTGAGAGTCAACCGCAATGCCTGCTGTATATCTGGTGCGGCAGATGTACCCTAAATGTGGCAGCTGAGCGCTTCGCAGTGCTGCAGCGAAGTGTGGGCCCGAGCCCCATGCTCACTGAACATGAATACGTGCTGTGCCCCAACTTACCACAGTGACTGCAGCTGTGAGCACTATCAGCAGGAATTCCACTGGCAGCTACCGTATAGGGAATTAAATGCAAAACCATTGGAATTAGCCGATTTAAACCTATGCCTACACTACACTAAACTACACTACAACATGATTTAAAGTAATGTTAACTACAGAGTCCCGTTGATGAGACTGTAGCCAATAGTCCCTCTGAGCTTGACTTGCTGCCTGTTAGGCTTCTGCCGCCGGTAGCACTTGGGCGCCTGTTGGAACTGGCTGCCTGTAGTGATGGACGGTAGCACGTTGGAAGTGGCTGCCAGGACAGCAACTGCATGCATGAGCAATGGCCATGCAATGCAAGTATGCAGCTTCACCAACTGCTTGTAGCTAGCCATACACGGTGGCACATTGACTGGTCCCATTGTGCTACCACTTGCAGTGCTTGCCGAAACTGCCCCAGTGTTGTCAGTCACTAAAGCCCATGGATGGCCAGGTCCACAGCAACTGGCATGTGGTGAAGGTGACAATGTCTCATGAGCTGCCTTTTGGGTTGCAGCATACCAAGGGAGTGATTGCAGAAATAGACCAGGACAAAAAAAAACAACATATGTACCTGTAAGCCTGTAGGTTACCTCAGCTGTGTACAAGGTCCATGGGTTGCTCCTGCTTGAGCAGAGAAGAGCTGGTGAGGTAAGCAATCCCAGCTAAGTCACTTTCCAGCCATTTTCGGCAAAGGTGAAGAAAATTTAAACCAGATGGTCCACTAGAGCATTACCAGGATGCCCCGAACACGTACTGACAAGATATTCCAGAAACAATGAAAACACCGGCAAGAAATAACAGGAAATATTGAGTTGACACTGGAGAGATTTATTTTACAAGCAGCGGTTTTGGAAAGCTATGCCGAACCCCTTTGGCATGCCTTGTTGAATTATAACAACTGTATAAATTTGATTCCTGCATGCTGCTACATGTACACATAATAATGCTGTAACATCCTTGGCCTTCTGCCAGTAAGGAGAGACACAGTTGGCCAGGTGCCTGCATTTCGAGCAATAAGTTTACAATACCATGGCAACAAAAAGCGACTAAGAGTTTGTCAACAACTGTATGTGTGCTGAGAATAACGCATTTTATCTTGGAGAACATGCTCCAGACACTGAATTCAGGCAGTGTGTGACATTGCTTACCTGCATTTGACTGAACACAAGAACATGCTCCAGACACTGAATTCAGGCACTGTGTGACATTGCTTACCTGCATTTGACTGAACACGACAACATGCTCCAGACACTGAATTCAGGCATTGTGTGACATTGCTTACCTGCATTTGACTGAACACGACAACATGCTCCAGACACTGAATTCAGGCAGTGTGTGACATTGCTTACCTGCATTTGACTGAACACGAGAACATGCTCCAGACACTGAATTCAGGCATTGTGTGACATTGCTTACCTGCATTTGACTGAACACGACAACATGCTCCAGACACTGAATTCAGGCATTGTGTGACATTGCTTACCTGCATTTGACTGAACATGAGAACATGCTCCAGACACTGAATTCAGGCACATCATGACACAGCAACTTTTGATCCAAAATCATAATTCTGTAATTTTTCTTTCAGATATTCAATGAGCTGAAACTTCATCACATTTGTTTTCAGGCACCTTTTTTTTAATTTCAGGTAACTTTGTTCCTTATAAGAACAAAATGCATAAATGACAAATGATGACCTGTACATGTACATGTACCTTTAACCTATTTAGTGCAGACAAAGCAACATGCCACATACTTTATTTCTGAAATAGTGTATGGAATCAGTTGGATACAGTAAGATTATAATAATTAAGAAAAATCAATTAACAGCCAGGACACGTCTCAGGTCCTGGAAGCATTTCTTGCAAGTGTCCTGCAAGATGGTCATTTATGCCCCAGCCAATGGAAAGACTTGTTGGTAGTATTGCTTACAGACCAGAACATAAACTCCCTCAAGTGCGTACTATTCATTCATCCCCTTTAAACAACATGAAGGCATGCATATATGTAGATACATGAGTTTCAACCTTGCCTTTTTCATTGACAACAGCCAGTCTACATGTACAAGGCCACCTGTGGACACATACACATTATGCGCAAATGTAGGCTACCAACGAACAACACAGACTGTGCCACATGTTGGCCACTGTTGCAATATCAATGCGTGTTCGAGTTTGTCACACTGTTTCAATGTACTCTGAGGATTATCTATCATTACAGAATTGTTGCCTGCTATGTAGGGATCCATAATAAAAACTGGAGGGGGCAAATGGCACCTTCTGATTTGCCTTGGATGCCTGTTGTGATATGAAATCCTGAACCGCTATATATAATCACACATTCACAGAATACATGTATATCCATATTTTTCATCATGATGACACTTTCCTGTACAAAAACAAAATTTCTGAGCTTGTTTTTGGAAGAAGTAAAACTTTTTAACCACTAGCTGCCTGGGTTTCCGATACCGTACATGTATGCTTTGTATGCATGGCCGGGGTCTCCGAAATCAGACGAAGGGAACTGGGCCTTGTAACAAAAGACCCTACTCGGGACAAAAGACCAGGCTGCTGGGCATTAACGACATTTTTTCACTCTCAATAGTGGAGATAATCCAGCCTTCTTTTGAAACAGTATACCACAGTTTAGGCCATTTAGTGTGAGTGGATTACCACCGGAGACAAAAGTGCTCCCCCACCACAACGATAAGCTACACAGCACCGCTGCACGCTAATCTGTCCCCTATTGAAAAGGGGTCAGCAGCACACTAAGCCAGGTTTGTGAAAGAAAGTGACATAACACCGCACAATCTGGGCTCTTTTTACAAGGCTGCAGACCTGGCTGAAATACTCGAGTGTCAATAGATTTTGTCTGTAAGATTGGACTAGCAACCAGACAGTCTTTCGTGTGGGTGTAAACGTCCATTAATTGAAATGATGAATTTTTGAAGAATTTTGAAAACTGAAAATCTTGAAAAAGTCCCGATTATGTGCACTGCATTTTTCAAACCACCCGGCAGCAAGTGGTTAAAAACCAACCTGCTGTCATTTACCAACATCATTAAAGGGTAGCTGCAATCAATTTTTTTATGCAAATCTCCAAAATGCACCTGTGTCTCAGTTACAACTTAACTAAAACTTTGTTTTACTATTTTAAAGCCTTTTTATTCCAATGAGTATTTCCATAATCATGAGCAAAGCTGTGGTGTCATCTCAGTAAGAAGCCTCAATGTTTCATTGGTTTGTACCCACAAAAGTCCTGCATTTCTGTAGATTTTCCTGGACTCAGTTTTCTATTCTTTGCTGATTCATTGTTGTTTATGTACATAGCAATAAGGAATCATCAATCCCTCTCAGAAAAGTTTCAGTTACTAAATTCTGGGTTCACAATTTGAACAGAAACACCTACACATTGAACCATGTCTTTCCAAAATTATTCCACAGCAATAGCACCCTCAGTTTTCCAGGAAAGCATGGATAATTTTAGTTGTTTAAAAGCATGTACTTTTCAAATGTATTTGACTACACAGGAAAGTCAATTATTTTTCAAAAATTGAAGGATACCAAGTTGAAAAAAATTTTGTGTACAAGACAACTTTATTGCAGCTACACTTTAAAGTGAAATAACACATATGGCAAAAATGGCCAAGTTAACATGAACAATGTTAAAAAAAAATGGCGGTTGCAGCAGGAGATAGTGCTTCGCTGTCTCCCAGAGCACATGTCATATACATGGAACAACATAGTACCAGTGTGGCTGTTCAGCGTCGTACTTAAAGGCAGGCTGAAACAACACAGTGGAAATGACACTTTCAGTCGTAGGAAAGATCAGCACAATGTACCCCATGGGGTACATCACTCACATATCACACTGAAAATAACTTTGGACCTGGTACATCCATGTTTGTGGTATATCATGTTATTGATTCTTGACCAATTAAAAATAACAATCTATTAACATGGCATTACAATCAATTTTGTAGTTTTTATATTTTTTAAATAATTTTGAGAAAGAAACAGAAGAGAGCAGAGAAATGTACGACTCACCAACAAAGCCTATGAAATAATGGGCATGGTTTGGCTTGCCACCTATCACACCAAGAGACTGACGTAAGGTGAAACATCTCTTCAAGCGTTTGACGTATACTGCATTGATCTCATTCAATCCAAGTCGTAGTGGTATAAATATCAAAACAGGTCTCCATGCTCGTGTGAAAGCAGACTCTGCACGAGCATCACTTTTTGTCTCATGCACAGATTTGTTTGATGGGGGCTGTGTTGATGAGGCATGTCCGCACTGTGTTTCCCTTGACCCACAACAGACTTTTCCTGAAATGGTAAACCAATGTACAGAATAATTTCAATACATGTAGTCATGATATTAAAATGCATATTTCTTTTTAAGTACTGTAAACTGTACAGGTGGCTTCTCTGACTTTCAATGACCAGCAATTTTCATCCCTTGATTATCAAAGTTTCATGTGCATCAGTTCCCCAGACCTACCGGTATCTTCACATATACATGTAAGGCACTGCACTCACACGCACTTTGCAATGCAAGGCACAAGGGCAAACAAAACACTGTTTGCTGAGTAGGAAAAGGGAAATTCTAATGATAAATTTGTACAGCGGCTTACAGTATGGGACATACATGTACACATGGACAAGTAGGAAGGAGGTTTGGAATAAGCACAAGTTGACATCTATGTGTCCTTTGATTGACCATATAAGTTCAACAAGTGAGAGACAGGCCTTCCCAAAATTTCACCTCGAAGCCACACAATAATCATATCAAGACTAAGTTCAAAGGCAGATTCTGCGAAGAATGGATTACAAGGTAAGCACAAATTTTCCAATTATGCCAGGGTTCTTACCTACTACATACAGTGTTCTCCAAATTTGAAAAATTAAGGTTGGTGCTGAGTTTGGGACCAATGCGAGCACGTAGCACGAGCTCTCACAGCATGAGGTCCGGGGCCCGCTTAAGGACCCCAGGAATGTGGTGTGTTCTAAGGCAATTCCTGGCTATTTTCCCTATTTTTTTTGAGCAAAAATTATAAGATTTAAAAAGACTTCCATTTATTCATGCACAGAATTACTAAAAAGAACTTCAATTGAAACATCAGTACCAATGAGTACATGTATATCCTCATTCCACAATTTCAATTATTTTCAACTATTGACTTAGAATGACATGTCATCCAAGGGATCTGGGTTGTAAAAGTATTAAAGTCAAATTTATCCTTCAATTCTTTTAAAAGAAAGTGTTTCTTGTTTGTTAAGGTATTCATACACATCTATCCCTCAATTTTATTCACTTCCAAGTATTGACGAAAACAAAACCTACTTTTAAAAGGATCAGGGGGCAGAAATGTCATGTTAGTTATTGTGAACGTTTTGCCATGACGCGGGCAAAATGTACACCGAAAATAGACCACGGACATGTATGCACTCAACGAACGTAATACACATGTACACGCGTAGCCTACACACACAAACATTGCATGGAATGAGGGGGCATCTACAATCTTGAACAAAATAGTTGGAACTCTTTGTGGGAAGCATGGTGAAAAGATCCCCCTCTCCCCCTTTCAATGTTGCAGTCATTTATTTGACCAAGGTTCGGCCCAGCTTACCCAAATAAGAAACAACATTGACAGGGGGTGAGGAGAGAGGCATGTTCCAATGAGCTTTGTCCAGGATTGTCTCTAAAAAGTCCGCCTAATCCTAATAGGGAGCACGTTCATACCACTCTTTAAATATGCTGCAAGCGCACGGGCAATAACAACAACCGCAACGGTACACCACCTCAACTGAAAAAAGGAGAGTCACTAACATTCTTTTTCTTTTTGTTTTCATGGTTCACCGTTGCAATGTTTCATCTGAAACCCAATCAGAAAGTGAAAAGAGGGCAGACAGAATTGCGTACTCCTCATTGATCCATATAGCCCTTCAAACCGAATCAAAAATTTCATTTGAGAGAGATATGTGCTGAAATTGTATGGTGCACCGTTGACGATGTGCCCAACTTATCCCATTTTCAATGGCCAACTTTCCTCTTGTTGCCGATACCTACATGTACGAGCAGCAATCCAATTAGTGGACCCTTCCACTGAAAAATCCCATACCAATGGGTGATCATATCCCATAGCTGTTGTATAACTAAATATTAATAAACTATGTATTAACATATACTTTCTTTTTTTGGGGGGGGATTATGCTCTTGACAGGGCATACTACCACACCTTGCGTATTATAGTCATTATGTATTCCACTAGATAACCATCAAATGCTGACAGCATCACATGGCAGTGCCAAAAACAGTAATGCAGCAAACCCCCGCCCTTCCAGGTAATACAGACCCACACTCATGACACACGAATACGATGATACAATAAAATAGCTGAGATCAGACTAATACTGGTTGTCAATATCATGTGGGGCGATGTTCAAACGTATGTTGATTCGAGCATCAGGTTGCCTCGTGTTGCAAACTGGTACTGGTAGGCCAAAATTGTCGGGGAGTCTCGAGGTTTGGATCGAAAGTGAAGCGGTGGTTATTGTTTCTAAATTAATTCTGTTATAAATGTATACCATAGAGCCAAAAAATGTAAACACGGCAGCATGTTTTTTAAGCTTGGCGGCGATTTCTAAGCATGGCAGGCACCCCAGAAAGCATGGCAGGGCGCCAAGTCTTTCCTACATGTTGGAGAACACTGTACATAACTTAAATTATATGAGGCTGAGGAGGAGAGACTCACCATGTCTTATTGTATCTCTTAATATGGTTTGTCCCACACATGGTTGATTCCTTCATGCATAAAAATCTAAATAACCCTTGCAGGGTATACATGTACATCTCCCAGAAACCACTGAAGCTATTCTTTGTAGTTCTTAGGCATCTTTTGAGTATGAGAAAGTAAGACAAACTTCGTCATGAAAACTTGTTGGGTATATTTCATAGCTAAACCGAAGATAAGACTGCTCTTCCATATTCCACTGAACATGGGACATTTTGTTAATAGAATTTTGGAAAGGGAATTGTTTGGGGTCTGCTGGATACTGAGCCAAGAAAACACCTGGCACTGGCCTATGAGCTGAGGGGCATTTAGACTGGCTGGCAAGTGTAAGTTCAAATACTCTCCTGGACTTCTTCGTGTGACGCAAGTCCAGAGTGGTTAGTAACGCAAGTCAAGCAATGTTACTGAGCATGCTCCACGTCAAACGTGCACGACTACCAAAGGACTGTCAATTTCATTTCAAAACGTATCCTCTTTTGTTTCTGCTCGGAGCGGATGCACACAAGTTCTTAAATGTACTTAACAATGCAAAAAAACATTGTACACCACAAAGCTGTTTACTTTTTACCACTTTTTATATTATGTGAAGAGGAAAAACAAATCAAAGGTAAATTTGCTGACTGCTTTTCTGGGCCATGGAAAACAGACACTTTTATTTCAAGACAAGACATTGTCTATAAAACAACTACTTTATTGCAATTTATACAAGTAGCTTCATTTTTTCATTATATCTGCACTGTTGATATATCGATTGCAATGTCAAAAGGATATCGTTCATATCGATATCATAGCAAAATCAGGTATTAACACTACATTGATGGACCTTATTTTACACTAAGCCTCATGCTTGATGGGAGTGAGTCAATGTAATAAAGAATTTTCTAAACATCCCAAGTAACATGTTCAAGTACATGTACATGTACTTGAACATATGCCCCTTTGAGATCAATGGAACAAAAAAAATACCTCCTGAAGTAGGTCAACCTTATACTTAATTTTCCCTTCAATTTTGAAAAGCTGATACATAACAAAATTATTTTTAAAAAAGGTTTATCACAGGGCAGAGCTCTTCTGAGTTTTTGGGAATCAAAACCAAAGACATAGTAAGCTGTCAGATCACTGGTTCTTCCCAAGTGACTTCCCCTTTCATTACTATTTTTTCAACGTTCCTCTGAACGATCTCAACTTGAGCTTAAAAATTTATTGCTGCTACCGCTCCTTGATTGAAACAGAATGTCAACAAACTCTATTTTGTTTCTAACAAACAACAGAAGTATCCAACCATTTGTTGTAGGGATTGCTAGTTACAAACAAAATGTTGAAGATAACAAGTCTGAAGAGGAACACATGTGCCTGTATCTATTTTTTCGGATCAAGCGTATATGTACTTCAGTCTGATTGGATTTTGCTATGACTTGATGTAGATTTATATA
This sequence comes from Acanthaster planci, assembly GCF_054643075.1. NCBI lineage: Eukaryota > Metazoa > Echinodermata > Asteroidea > Valvatida > Acanthasteridae > Acanthaster > Acanthaster planci. The sequence goes on from NC_141790.1 coordinate 5,831,646, forward strand.
TACATACTCTCCAGAGTGCCCTTGAAAGAGATTATTGCCCCAAAACTTCCCGTTTACAGCAGAATGATGAGGAGAAACCTATTTACCTATATGACCCCAGAGTAGTTGTGGCATTCCTGGTCATTTTAGCTACCAATTTACTTGCTCTCTCCGTAGCCTCCATTTCTTTGACTAAATTTCCACCAAAAAGTTGGCTCATCAATGACAAATTTCCTTTGCGGCTGTCAAATCCTTTGTCAAGCAGCCCATCTAAGGAATACTGTCTTGAAAGGGACTCTGACTTGCAGACCCAAGCAGTACAAGTTAGGAGGTGATGTGATTTTTAACCATACTGGTATCAACAATCTCTGCTTTGTTGATACCAGTCAGTGATGCAAATTGAACAAGGTGGCCCTCTTTCCAGTTCAACTGCAGGAGGCTCACCAGCCAGAGGTGGGGCTGGTGTGTTCTGCACTCATTTAACCCAAGGCAAGGTTGACGAGGCCAATGAAGCCATGGATGAAGGTTTCACAGGATCAAGCATGTCTTTAGTTTGCTTCTTGATGACTTTCCCTTCCTTAGTTGACATACTGAAGTAATTATGAGTGAAATCGAACTGGTAGTTAGCTGAGAAGAGAAGGAACACATGTAAATGAAGCCATAGAGTGTACATACGTGTGCGCAAAACTGTACCACAAAAAAAAAGAAAAAAAAAGACATGCTTCAGAGGTTCCTTGAGGTTTAAACCCTGAATGCTGGGGCTAATTTGCATTTTAATACATGAAGGAATCAATCATTTCTTCCAATGGCAGTGCAAACCACATTATTCAAGACAATAACATACAGTGAGACTTTACAAGGACAAAACATGATTTCCTTGCTTTACTGTCAAGGAGACAGTGGTAACCGTAATCACTGAAAGCAGGGGTGGATCCATAACCGATTGTTGGGAGGGAGGGCCAATTTTTTTTTTTGGGTGGGAGAAATTTGGGAATTTCTACACGTAACCTTTCCTGCTCTTCCTGAGGGGTGAGGAATAATTGTTATTATTTTTTACAAGTATCTGCGAGGAAAGGGAATAGTATATTCTGCAAAATTACGTTTCATTTTTGTTGCAAAACTGAAACTACCCCTCTTTTTTTGGAGGGGGGATGACCCAGTTGACACACCTGAATCCTTGAATGGCAGAGCAGTCTTTACTGTAGTTGTAACTCAGTTTTGTTTTGTTTTAAAAACAAGTGCTATGCCACCCTTTTCGATATAATATTTTCATACAGAATGGTGTAACACAAACCATTATCATATACAAGTTGCAAATAATAAAGTCATTAAACATGACTTTATTACCACACAGAAGTTCCTTCAAACATAAGCACCTACATAATTTCTATTCATTATGTACATGGCAAATATGTGTCCCATTTTGAAAATGAAAACTTGTTTATTCTGATTACAATGTAAGAAACAATGCCGCTATAATAAACACCACTATTACCCTGCTAACAGTCAGTTATAGCAACCATTCTCCTTGGTCTCACATTTTCCTTTTTTTGGAGGTTTGTTATTATAAAAATACATGATTTGAAGAGACCATAACTTGTTCTTTTACATGAAATAGTGCTTGAGTTTCCTCCCCCACATTAGTGTGGGTAGGGTCTCCTAGTGATACTTACCCTTGTCCAGCCTACATATGCAAATTTGCCAAGTGCCTATTATAATTCGCTGAAAAGACTTGATTATGCATGCTGCCCCCTAACTCCCCACAATGCAATGTGGTCCCGCCGCCATGTTCGTCCTTTTTATCGAAGTGGAGAATTTCCCCGGAGCCAAAGTGGGGAAGGACGGGCGGAAGCGGCTGGACAGGGGAAAGTATCACTAGGAGACCCGACCCACACGGAGAGGAGTCTCCTGCGTTCACTTACCCCTGTCCAGCCTACATATGGGGAGTAACACCGTACCCTGGAGGAGGGTTGGCGACGGGAGAGCAATTACAAGAGAGTATAGGCGGGCACTACTCAACCGAACACTCACTATTCTAGAATTCGTCTCACTCCGCAGGACATCCTTCAGGTAGCACTCGGTGAAGGTGGAAGGAGATTTCCAACAAGCCACTTGGCAAATGTCTGCCAAGGCGACACCTCTGAAGAACAACCAGGATGCAGAGGCGACCAGAACATCATGGGCTCTGATGTGAGATCGAGTCGTCTCGTCATGTCGAGTTGGCCAGTCTGGATTTGCAAAGATGATAGCCGAGACCGTCCAATGAGCTATGGTGTCCTTCGCCGCTGGATGAAAGGGTTTCATGGTTGTGATGAAAAGTCTGGAACCAGTCTCACGGCGACGCTTGGTCCTCGTGAGATACCACTTGAGGGTATGAACAAGACACCATTTCTTGTCGGAGGTTATGTCGGGGACAAAAATGTCCGGAGGCCAGAAGACAGGCGTCTGGTTCTTTGTTAGGAATGCGATGGCTGGGATAAGACGAACTCTGTGCGGCTCCCAACGTATGTGACCTTCAGCAGTTAACAGGGCATGCAGTTCACTGCCACGTCTGGAGGTAACGACTGCCAGGAGGAATGCCACCTTGATGCTAAGATGGAGATCAGATGCATCGGACAGCGGTTCGAAAGGGGGGACCGGTGAGAATGCGCAAAACGTTGCCAAGGTACCAAGAAAGAACAAGGCGTTTGACGTGAGAACGCTCAACAAACATTCCCTAAAGTAGATGGTGGATGGCAGTGTTTTCAGAAATTGTTGATCCGTTGTTGAATCCCGAATGAACAGCTGCCAGGGCCGACCGGAAGTTGCGGAGAGTAGCAATCTGGAGGCCCGAATGAAAGAGATACGTGAAAAAGTCTGCAACTGAGCTTACAGAAGCTTCAGTTGGAGAAACATCGTGGTCATTACACCATCTAGCAAAATGTTGTATTCGACTGTTGTAAATTTTGCGTGTGGAGAGTCGTCGGCCCCGATCGCCATGGACGCAGCATCTGCAGAAAGGCCTGACACTCTAAAAGACCGTTGGACAGTGTCCAACACGTCAAGTGAAGATCGCTCGGTGCTGGATGGAGGATTCCTGACCTGGGTTGACAAATATCCTCCCTGTGTGGAAGGATCTGTGGTCGACGAACCAGGAGCCTTGTGAGCCTTGCGAACCACGATTGTTGAGGCCAGCATTGAGGGCGATGAGAAGAACCCAGCATGGTTCTTGTTCTATCTAGAATAAGACTAGGGGAATGAGGGATATTGGAGGAAAGGTGTACGCCAGAAGGTCGGATCAATTCACATGAAGAGCATGTGTCACAAAAGGTCAGAAGATGGGTATTGTCAGCCGATGCAAAGAGGTCGACGTGGGGGCACTCTATCTCTGTGAAGATTTGGGTGACTACGCTCGGATTTAGAGTCCACTCCGTAGGGTGGACAGCGCCCTGAGAGAGAGCGTCTGCTATGTTGTTGGACATTCCCAGTATGTGAACAGCCTGGAGAGTGATGCCGTGATCGATCACCCACATGAAGATCTTCCATGTGAGGAAGCATAGCTGGGGGAGCAAGTACTGCCTTGGTGGTTTATGTATGCTACCACTGTGGAGTTGTCGCTCTGGATTTGAACCGAGAGACTCACTAAGTGCCGCTGGAAGTGACGAAGGGCGTTGAATACTGCCTGAAGTTCCAGCAGGTTGATGTGTTTGTTGCGGAAGGAAGAGTCCAAAAACTCTGGATGCATGAAGTGGAGGAAGGGAGGCCCCCCATCGAGGTGGCCCAGCACAGAACAGGTAGAGAGGATAGGATCACACTCAGAGTCTCCATTTGAAACCGCCTTGGCCTGATGAACTTGTTTAGCGGTTTCAGGTTGATTATTGGTCGTTATTTTCCTGGGTCTTTTTCGGGTGCGAGGAAAAAGGACGAAAGGAAGCCGGTGAATAGCTGGTTCCCATACACCAGTGTGATGGCTCGTTTGCATGACAACGCTGCAATATACTCTTCCACAGCCAGGCTTTTGAGTTTGTCGTAGGGAGGAGTGGAGCGGAAGACCATCCCGGACGGCAGGGAGCTCGTAAACTCGAGGGAGTAGCCGTGAGCAATGACGGAGAGGACCTAGCTGTCTGCGGTGATTTCGCGGCCGCCGACGGGTTCGGGGGCCGCCAAAGGCAAAACAGAAGAAGTCATGGACACTGTCCCCTGATAGGACTGGGGGCAGGGTGTGAAGAACCACGGCCGGGAGGGCGCGGCTGAAAACTTCTGGGAGCTGATGTAGGAGAAGCTCGCTGTGGGGCCGATGACCGAGTAGCCACCCAGAGTGGATGGCTAAAGGGGTGAGCAGCCAGTGGGGGCAGAAAAGAACCACAAGAAAACAAAGCATGCAAGAAACGAAATAAGAAAATAAGCACTCTTACCAATAGACAAGAAAACACTCTTTATTTCATAAAAGGAATCAAGTCAATTCAATAGCACGAAAGGTACGGAACTTGAGAATTAGAGGAGTCTAACTATAGGCGCTGAGAAAAGAAGGACGAACATGGCGGCGGGACCGCAGCGCATTGTGGTGGGTCAGGGGGCAGCATGCATAATCAGATCTTTTCAGCGAATTGTAAAAGGCACATGGGAAATTTGCATACGTAGGCTGGGCAGGGGTATGTGAACGCAGGAGACTGTAAAAAAATTGTTCTGAAACCCAACCCTTGATAGTGACTGACAAAACTCCAGTAGTTGTATCAGAGTTCAAGTTTCACGACTGTCATATCGAGATTTTCCTGTTTCAAGGATCCATTACATCATGAGAACTCTTATGAATGAACTTCTGTGAAAGTAACTGCCCCAAATGTGAATATTTATGAAAAAAATCCCGAATTTTTGAAGCCCTTCTTTGGCAGGTCATTACTCATGATTATATATTTGTTTTTACCTGGCTGCAAAAGTGAGACAAGTGTACAACGGTATTTCAATTTTACAACGGCCAAAACAGCAGTGCACCAAATGCAGAACCAGAACACGAGCCTACTTGTACATGTGTGTGTGTATGGAAAAATCAGCACATGGGATAAATGGGTACGTTGTGGCAATGTGCTCATTTATCCGGTACATTCTTCCCAAAGAGCTACATGTATAATAAAAACTAGAGTGCTGACTCATGCACAAAATATTCTAATCTAGACCTGAATGTAAATAAGTCAAAGGAAGTTATTGCTGACTTCAGAAGACCCAACCTAGTATTGTTCCCTTAGTCATTAATGGTTCAGAATTTGAAAGAGTACATATTTCAAATTTCTTGGTATTAAAAATCTCTACAGAACTAAAATGGGATTTCAATATGGATTGCTTCATCAGGAAAGCTTGACAAAGACAATTTTCTCTAGATGGTTGAAGACTTTCCATGTCAGCCAAAGACTGTTATTGAAGTTCTACAAGTCAGTGATTGAGAGTGTCTTGACACAGTCAATCACTGTCTAGTGGGACAATGCTACCATTGATGACAAGAAGTTTCTCAGTCGGATCATTTGCACTGCAAGTAAGACATTTGGATGCCAACTTCCATCACTAAACGATTTGTGCCACTCTCGAGCTAACACAAGAGTTCAGTCCATTGTAGATGATAAGTTTCATCCAGCTCATAATCTCTTTCAGCCTATGTGGTCAGGTAACCGGTATTGTTCAATAAAATGCAGAGTTTTTATCCAACAGCAATCCGCATCCTTAATTACATGCACAAATTTTTTTAAAAGAATACGTCAACAAATGCGATATGCAAACAACCTGAATGCACAGTTAGTGAGTATTTCATTTTGCTTGATGCCAAAATAGGCAAACGCACGTGCGTTTGCATTGCTCATGAACTTGCTGTGAGTTTTTGTCTTGATCGGATTTTATCAGTACCCTACAAGTCTGTATGTGCATGACAGCTGCTGCTCTAGAGCTGTCAACTCATAATAACACTGACTCCTTAATTTAGCTGAACTTATTCATCGAAAGACACCCTTCGGAAGACATGCATATAAAATCTGATGACATTGCTCTAATGTATGGGAAACATTTGATACGAAAAATAATTATAATAATTATAAAATTATCAGCTACGGATGTAAATAAACAAGTGCCATTGCTCTATACATGAGCCTCTTGTTCAAAAGACACGCTGACATTTGTGTATGTTATACTTGAGTATTGCATTTAGGATACATTATTTGATATTCATTCTATCTGATAGTATAACTTTAATACTGTAAGCTAATATTAAAGTTGATCAAATCTCAAAATATTGAGGGTCTGACATTTCAATCCTAACAGAATCTTTCTCCATGGCAAAACGACAAGTGGACAGGACAAACAAGCAAAAACAGAGAATCAACCAAGCATGGATGGACCTTTCCTTTTGTCCTCTTGCATTTATCCATGCTTGGTTGATTCCCTGTTTGCTTGTTTGTCCTGTCCACTTGTTATTTCGCCTTTGATAAATATCCTGCTGGGGTTGAAAAGTCAGGCCCTCAATATTTTCAGATCTGTGTTTTAGGTCATTGTAGTCAGCGAGCAGTTTGCAGCAGTTTTGTACTACATATCTAGGTTGATCAAGTTACAATACGTTGCATGGTGGCACATGAGGGCGTACTGCGATTGATCAATTTTTAGTGAATGGCTAACTGGCGTTAGGGAAATAATGCTGTAGTAGGTCATTCAGGTACATGTTAGTTGAACGTAGTAAACTACTGAAAAAAAAATAAAAAAGCATGTGCATATCTAGAAGAATGACAAGTTTAGGATAGCTATTGACACAGCATGACCACCTGAGTATTTGTTTGCTCAGTAGCTTTCGTCCACCTCTTGGGAAGAAGCACTTGTAAGAGGTACATGTACTACTTTCTTCTTACAGGTGCTTTTTCCCATTGTTATTCTAACTATACTTTTATTTTGTAACTCAGCCTCTCGGATTATCACCGTGAGTAGGTTTTGAACCGCATGCTTTAATGCTTAATAGCAGTTAAGATGTTTATATCTTGCTCTACCTTGATCATCTATTTTTCACCTATGAGTAGCTTTTATATTATGTCAATATTCCTTTTGGTCACTTTTGTTACTGTCTAATCATCTAGTGTACTCGAAAAATTATATCAGTGTGAACCAGTGTAACCAAACTGCATGTCCCAAGCAATTTTTACCATTAATACCAACATTTAAACTTGATTTCAGTTTGCAATATGACTTTAAAGTGAGTACAACTCTAAGGGTGAAATATGGAAAGATAAGAACAGATGCCAACATTCAACAAAATGCAAGGCTTTCCAGGTATTTTTTAACTTAATTTTTCTCAACGTCGAAGTTTTGGCCAAGAGTCCTCTCATTCATGCAATCATGTGGCAGGCTGTCACCAAACATGGACTATACCAAACAACTGATAGATTGAACATATTTTTGGTGGACCCCATCATGTTTGTTACAGCGGCATTATTTCAAGTGTGAAAGGCTTGGAGAGCAGGTACAGACAGGAGCATTTTAAGGGTTACATAAAGTACCTTAACATTAGACATAACTCTAGCTGTCTACTCATTTGCTAACTTACTTATATCTTCTTGCACCACAGTGTTATCGAGGGCTACATGTACTGCCATATTGCTCCAACTGTCAAAGGCAACCAGCTTGCGTAACACTTGAGCAACAGTATTAGGTCCAAACCACATACCGACCGACTTGCCTTCACCAACACCCATTTGTGCTGAAAAAGAAATGAAGAAAAGTTGTTGCTCATGTTAATCTGAAAACCATTCACAGGGAAGCCAAGTAGGATATTTTAGAGCAATAATTTGTCGGATATGGTTGATTCTAGGGAGGAAACAGAATAATGACATATCTACTCTACTGTCATTGTACATTGTAGGATTTCATTAGTGTAGCTACAGGTAATTGGCAGGGCAATTCTCACCTAAAGTGAGCCTCTCATTTTCAGCTATTGTGGGGAAGATTTTGCCGGGTGCCAATGTGGGGTTGACTTGGGTGATAAACAATGGTGGAATCAATTTCAAAGTTGGAGGGGGGACCGGTTGTGAGACTATTAATTGTGAGCCATTAGTAGAACGATCCATTAACCACTTCCTGCCGAGGCAGTTATCAATGTTGATGATGTTTGGCGGGGATATTTATCTTTTTTTTTCTGTTTTCAGGATTCTTTAAAAATTCCTATCTTCATTTACTGGACACTTACAAACATGTGAAGGACTGTCTGTTGTGCACTCTAGCCTGACAGACAAAATCTATTGATGCCTGAGTATTTTAGCCAGGCCTGCAGCATTGTAAAAAGAGCCCAGATTGTGCGGTGTTATAGAACTTTCTTTTGTCCACGAACCTAGCTCAGTGTGCTGCTGACCTCTTTTCAACGGAGGCCAGATTAGCATGCAGTGGGGCTGTGTGGCTCATCGCTGCAGTGGTGGACACCAGACATTCCTTCACGTGTTTGTAAGTGTCCAGTAAATGAAGATAGGAATTTTTAAAGAATTTTGAAAACAGAAAAAAATGATAATTATCCTGGACCAGCATCATCAACATTGATAACTGCCCCTGGCAGCAAGTTGTTAAGTGATGAAATAAACAACTGACTAAAATTACGGTTTGCAAGACCAGTGTTTCCCCCCAAAGCGTTATAGCGTAGCGGCACCGCTACGCTTTAAAATTGAGTGCTACATTTAAAATGTTGCCATTAAATTACCTTCAACACTTGCTACAAAAATATTTAATGATCCAAACACGATACTGTAACTGACGATCGCGCAGCACGGGCGGCCAGCTGGACACACAAGGATGCACATGTGCATGTACACGTACATTAACTGTACATGGCACGTAATTCTTTAGGAAGAGCAAAAGCAAGTGAATTTTGTGATGTAAACAATAGACACAAAACAGGTCTTCTAGTGTTTATACTGACAAATTCACTTCGAAACATGCTTCGTGCTCAATTTCACGGAAAGTACAATTGGTCCTAAACTTGTTTTTTCTTTTTCATGACGGTCTACTGACTCGTTGGTGCGCCGGACAATATACTATATCACAAGAATCCGCTGCAGTATACAAAACGATGCATATTGTAAAAAGTGTTGCTTGTGCGCACGTGCTTGAACTTTTTGCAAATTCAAAGATGTTACGTCCAATCACCCTCGTTTTTCCTGACAAAAAAGCAAAAATTTTCGGGACAAAACGCTGAAACTATCGATGGTGGAAGTCAAGAGGATAACTTTGCCAGCCTCTATGCAAAGTATTTTGTATGTCTGTGCCTTATTTATCATCGAGATAAAAATACACTTTCAGACTTGACTATTACCATGAATCACCATGGACAATAGAATTGTGTAAAATAATTAAAGGGCTAATGAAATAGGATTTGTATTGCTTTTAACCATGTAAGAGTCTCAACCCACTGTAACTTCAACAATTGTTCATGACAGATACGAGCTTTAATGACAACTGTTGTTTTTATGTTAATGAGAATTTTTATTTTCATTTGCAATCTGTGAGTGAAAACCCCCACTCAGCCTTTTCCTCACCCAGACTCACTAAACTTTAAGAAATTCCGGGGGAAACACTGAAGACCATGGGTTTTAGTTGAACAGTGTTGGTAGGGCACAAGGATATCGTTACTCAGATTGGTTGGGCTGTGTTGAGAGTGGTCCACCATGTTATGTGTGGAGGGTTATTATGGAGCCAGGACGACCTGCATTTAGGTGACAACTTCAGCTACTCTTTTATTTCCAACTTGAGCTCTGAGAACTATCCGAAAGGAGTGACTGACTAGCGCCCTCTATGGTCTGGTATCTTACACACCACGGTAATGGGTTTTAGTTGAACAGTGTTGGTAGGGCACAAGGATATCGTTACTCAGATTGGTTGGGCTGTGTTGAGAGTGGTCCACCACGGTAATGGGACAAGCTGGACGGGGCCAGTGGTGTGTTTACCGAGCGGTAGTACTGTTCAAACTAGAATGTGATTGCAATAACAGGATGGAAGCACTACATCATTTGCTCAACATAGACAGGAAGGAGCAGGGCTAGCCAGAAGAACTAGTGCGGTGCATGACACAGATGTGTCTGTCTCAAGCATCGGTTGGGAAGTAATGGTGCCGGGCCACTTCAAAGCTACATCAACTCCATACATGTATACTAACATCACGGGCTAGTTTAGACCACATTACATTCAAGCTAAGCTGGCTGGATGTTCAGATAGCTAACCACGCACTTCACGATGGAAACAATATCAATCTACTCAAGTATACAAGTACAGAAGGACCTCTGCACTATGTTTGGTTTTGCATCATACAAGGTTTTGGTCTGCTGTACCTGACCATTGAGCTGAGGATATTTAGGCGTGAGGTCAAAATACAAATGCTTTTGAAAGCATCCAACGCTTTGTAAACGGTAAGCCTCACGGACGGTCAACATCGAACAGACGAATGCTTCAGCGAGGCTGGCCAAACCGTTGCGGTCGAGTACACCTTGCACTCTGCAGCTTCCAGTAAACAATGGACAGCTCATCGCATTACGGCATCATAGACTTCTGCGGTCTGGTGGATTGGTCATAACAATAGCTCTTTACTTTGCAGCTCCACAGGAGGATTTAGATCGGCAGACTGTTTTAAACATCCTGATAAAACACCTGTATTGAGTAGTTGTGTTGCGCTGTCAGTTTCCAGACCCAGTCTTTTCAGGTCTCAATACCCTGTAATCTTGATATTTTGTCTCAGTATCGTGAGTTAAATACACACTTAACTGTATACCTGCAGAATCGAATATACTAACTCGAAATACTATTTACCTGAATCATACACGACGTAGTGTTCTGTTCGCCAACATGTAGTTACAGATAAAACCTCTTTTTTTTTTGCCCGTGTGCACAAGCTGGGACTCAGCATTGCGCGCTCGCAGGTTTTCATGTGTAGGATCGAGGAAGACACATACGCGAACTACGCGCTTTCTACTTCGAAGCTGCACCTGCACGATTTAAGGATACAAGTACATGTTTTTTCTTGAAGTCAATAGTACATGCGTGCACGTTGCAATATGTTTTGTACGTACGATTCTTTTGTACTCGTTGAATACTTTGTGGCTGCACAAAATTCTTGTTGGAAAAACAAACATGTGGGGTTTTATACTTATCTCTGGTGTTTGACTTTACCTATTAAACTTAAATGCACAGTAAATTAAAACAATGAACACAATTTAATCTAGTGCTGCCGATGAACCACCGAACCGAGGCAAAAATCATCAAACAAGGCACTTTCGAATCGAGCAAATCTGTTCGGTTTGGATGTACGGGTTTAATAAGGCATTTTATTGATGGCACGCGGGAAAACATACAAAAATACAAGAAAACTTAATAAAAAACAAACATAACGAAAAATGGATAACGAGTTGTACAGCGTGCTCCACACCTGCGTGAACATACTAAAACTTACAATGGCCCGTATCATGAGATGGTTGTAAAAAGCATGTGGTGAGAATCACTCAGAAATCAACCAAGAACACGCAACGTACGGCATTGTCGCTGCATAACATTTCTAAATTCTCACTACATCCAATCGTGCTCATGTATATTCAGATTTATTATTTTATTTGCCAATCTACGATAGACACGCCCTTACGTTCCATATTAAGGTAATGACGTTCCATATTAGGCCAATGGTCTCATAAATGGAGTGCAAAATGAATTTTGGTTGGATGCCAATCACAGTCGGACTCGCGCTCGATCCAAGGCATCCCTAGATGAAAATTTTGCCAAGCGGTTTGGTGCATGTTTATAAAAAAAAAAGGTTTTCAAATCAAAGTTGCTCGCGGATCAGGAGAGATAGCAGATTCATAATTTTACACGTAGAAATACTTTATAGGCCTTTGCAGCACGATCGTAGCGAGCCTTTCATGTCTCAGTGTGCATTGTACTTGTACATGTGTGTACATGTCCGAACCCAACCGATCCGAAGTTCGGCAAAAAATGTCCAAGTCCTGTCTAAACCGAACACATACTTGCAGCACTATTTAATGCGGAGTTTGACTTTTTTTTATTACCTTCAAAGAATATGGTACACGGGACAGAAGTTCCAAATAAATTCATATTGCATCTACGTGAATATTTCCTTTCATAGACGATAGATTAGGCTGTAAAATGAGGCAACCGTGTTTGGCATTCCCCGTCATATGAACGCATCTATTTTCCAGTCTAAAAAACGCTTAAACACAAACAATTATCTTGGGGCGATGCTTTTTTTGTCATGAAATACCCACTCAAAACGTATCTGAAGCTAGATAAATGTCTGTAGCCTGGAATGCAGTTGATTTTGCGTCTTCCTATCACAAGGTGTTAACCACTAATCCTCACGGCCAGCCCAGGAAGGCTGACCACGGCCAATGAAGTTCTCCCTGAATAGGATCTTTTGTTCACAACCATGGCTGTGTAAGCCACAAACTCCATTGTTGTCAGGGTTGCTCGTGAAGCTAGACAGTCCAGGGCAGACGGTTCTTTTCAAACCGTTGAACTGTCCAACACCAAAAGACGAACGAAGACGAAGTACATAGCTTGCCATGTATGTATTGTAGAGAGTGATAAACCAATGCTTTGCACCACTTCATCTGGCACAAAACCCCTGAATATACAACAAAAAACTCAAGTTTATTAGCGACATCTTATTAACCACTTCCTGCCGGGGCATTTATCAATGTTGATGATGCTGGGGTGGGATATTTGTCATTTTTTTCTGTTTTCAAGATTCTTTAAAAATTCCTATCTTTATTTACTGGACACTTACAAACACGTGAAGGCATGTCTGGTGTCCACTCTAGCCAGACAGACAAAATCTATTGATGCCTAAGTATTTAAGCCAGGCTTGCAGCCTTGTAAAAAGAGCCCAGATTTTGTGGTGTTACGTAATATTCTTTTGTTCACAAACCTGGCTGAATGCACTGCTGACCTCTTTTCAATAGGGGCCAGATTAGCATGCAGCGGTGCTGTGTGGCTCATCACTGCGGTGCTGGAGTGCTTTTGTCCCCGGTGGTAATCCGCTCGCTCTAAATGCCCCAAACCATGGTATAATGTTTCAAAACAAGGCAGGATTATCTCGAATTTTGAGAGTGAAAAAATGTTGGTAATGCCTGGCAATCGGGTCTTTAGTTCTGAGTACGGTCTTTTGTTACAAGGCTCCGTTCCCTTTGTCTGAGTTCGAAGACCCTGGCCATGCACATAAAGCATACGTGTCCAGATCCGGAGTCCCCGGCAGGAAGTGCTTAACAGTTATTTCACTGCCCAGTGCATTGCTTTGGACAACAGTGGTGCATAAAAACTGGTACTATTCTTAACAGTAGCAAAAACTCAATCTTGGCTCAAAAAGCAAATAAACCACTAAAAACACACACCGATAGATCATAGTTGCCATGCTTGTACACGCACGCAGAGACATTTCTGTGTACCTCCCTACATGCTGTATGGTTTCAAGTAATCTCTGTGCCAGCTGTTTCTGTGTATTGATGTTGCGCTTGTGCCAGACACCTTGATGACAGAGTCATATGTTTTCAGCATGGATTGGTTGTACCAAGACTAGGCAAATGCCATGTAACTGTTCAAGTAACAGTGTGGCATGTACTTTGCAATAAACAACATTTAAGTCGGCCTACATGCACTCCTGCTAATGGGTACACAAGGTCTAAAGCTGTGCAACTCATGGGGGCTATACCTGATGAAAAACACAATGCTGCCAACATTTGGGAGCAATTTGAACTAATTTAAACGGATCAAGCCAAAACAGAACTTTTGCCTTGCCAGGCTCACCCTCCAGAAATTCACTCAAAAGGAGAAAGATTCACTGATGACTTAAACCTCCAAGCTTACAAGTGCAACATCAGAGATGATCAAGAGTTAAAAGGATAGGACCCTGTACCAACTTGTCTCTGGGACTTGCCAACATGTGGCTGCAGAAAGTCTCCTTGAGTAAACCAGAAAGCCTCATCCTTGACCAAGCCACTGAACAAGATCATTCATCCATCCAAGAGGCATCCATCTGTGACCCACACAAGGAACTAGCAGCGCATGTGGCATACCTGCTGTCCCAGTGCATGAAGTCTGCAAAACATTAAACACTTGCCACAACTGTGGGGGTCGCCATTACTTTAAATGAAGGGAAAACTGGCCGGCATACGAAACCACGTTGGAAATGCAGCAAACCAAACCACTGGGCACCGGTTTGGCTATCTGTTAAACAAGGCACAGAAGCTGAAACAAATCGTGCTTACCATCTTGCTTGAGGAAAAGCCATGGACAGCCCAATGGACAAAACAACATGGAGGAATAATTTGACAACCTTATTCCCTACATCATACGTATGTCTAACATATTAGTATGTAAACCCAGGATGACACTCACGGAGAGGTCATAACATACATGAACAGTACATGCAAAATGGGACTCCAGGCTAGTCAACAGAATGTGGACACTAGTGTGCAGGCCTTCCTGTGCAAATATTCAGGTGAAGGTACCCAACAAAACTGAACAGAGATGGTTTCCCCAAGAACCTATAAAAACCACAAACGTCACCGTCACAGTCTACAATGACACCAAGATCCCTCAGTATGGTTGCATTACACTCCCATGTTGACATGAGGACAGCCCAGTGGATTGACACTGAGTGCTACGTTGTGGACACTGAGTACCCTGCCATTGTTGGACCTCAGACTTCACAAGCTCTGAAACTCATCACTTTACACTGTAAGAAAAATAAAGGGCAAAGATCAAAAGTATTTTCCCTGTTCCGATGCACTCGGGTGCATTCCTCCTGTTCTGCATTCGGATTAAACAAATCCATTAATAGACCCATTCTGATGGGGTAGAACTCACGTCGCTTAGCAAGTGCCAAGGGAAGGAACAGAGCTCATTTGCAATTCCATTGTGTGAGTCCTTAGTGATGTTGATTACCCGTTCCCCCACATACGTGCACACCCACAATGGCATAGGTATGTGAAATATGTGAAAGTTATTATGAGTTATTATGAGGGGAAATATATACAAACAGTAGCAAGAAATGGCCGGCAAAAGTGTATGCCAACACAATTTTGTGAGGCTAGGGCAAGTGTTAAATACAGTTCATCTCTGGCAAATTCCACAGCAAAGGCTTCATGGCATCAAACTCCCTCACATTTGCAAGAGGTATAAACATGTCTGGCAACTATGGGAAAGCAGACTATGGTACACGTAATTTCAATAATTTACAAATGTAGGCCACAGCTTTTATGTTGATTCACACGCTGAAAATATGTCCCTGTGTGCAGCTTATACAAGGATCCTACAGCACTGTGAAACAGTAGTGCTCTAAATCACTCTAAAGGAAGAAGCCAGTATGGAAACCAAAAACATGTGTCACAAAGTCACAGCATTGTTGGATGTAGTCGTCTTATTAAGACTGTGACCACCTTAAAGGTGGTCACAGTCACAAAAAGGCTTAAAGGTGTGTTGTGGCAGGAAAATTGTCATTAGGTTTTCTGGTCCTAGAGGTTTCTAGGATTGATGTCATCTTGTGGGTCCACTGTTTTGCTGGGAGTTGTCAAGCTAGATTTCTGCTGTGCAGGGCAGAGTGTTTTGCTTCTGACACAGAGTATTTTCTGTTTCGGGCATAATTGAGATATTGCCCAAGTGATTTTCAAAGCTAATAAGCCAATTCTTTGCAGGCCGATTTTTGCTGTGATGGTTTGAATCAATTTCTCATACATTATGCACTTTGCAAAAGTTGCATATTGTGTAATTTTTCTGCTGTGAAGGGCATGCACAGGCACCTTCCCAATCAGCCCATAAGCAGTAAAGTGTCAAGACGACTGTAAGTATTATATATCATTTACTGATTTATTGTAAATATTTGCAATTCCTGAATAACAACATTATCACTGAAAATTCCTTGTGAATAATTGGTTGAGTTTGTATGATTTTATTCTCCTCCCTCCCCCCCCGCCTAATGTGGGACAAGTCTACTACTGCATACCTACCACATTACCAATACCTATGCATTATTTCCTGGTCCATTAATTCCATTTGCTAAATTCTTGATAACTAATAGTGCACCTTCACTCACTCATCCCCGCAAAGGCGTCGGCCATGTTTGTCTTCTTTTTCGAAGTGCACCGAAGCCGTGTAGGGAGGAGGGAGGGAGATTAGTCATCTGGTAGGTATGCAGCAGTAGACTCAACCCACTCTAGATGGGGGGAGAGTCTACTGCCTGCAACCTATGCAGATTACCAATACATATGCAGAATAGCACTGAACCTGTGGACAGTGGGAAGGTGAGGATACAATACAAATATTAATTATATATGACACAGCAACTGATCTTGTACATGAATGGAAATGTGAAGGTAGGCACACCTTAAGTGGATGGACAACGTTAAAACTGGGACAGGAAGTGATCATAGGGTGGTAAGCAGCGTCTCCATTCTGAACTTCTTTGGTCTTATTTAAACGTTGTGTGGTTTTAAATTCAGAATCGATTTCCACTTTCCAGGTTTCTTCTTTGGGGTCAGACAGAATGTCGACACAAAGCTCTAATGATTTCCCCGTGGCTGCACCAGAACAATGGCACGCTTCTACAGCAGCGCTGAGATCTCCGACTCCAGAGGTCTGTCGCTGGGATTGATCTTTTGGAACTAGAGTCGGCCAGAAAGATACATCGGATGGAGGGGGACTCGTAAATTCCAGACGATAGCTGTAAGTGAAGCGAGCAAGTTATTTCTCCCCAGAACCCTGCAAAGTCAAGCAGGCAGTCACCAACAGGTTCGAGATTGGGGGCCGCAAGAGAAACGGAGCACTGAAAGGAATTGAGCATGGTCGTCCCCCACCTGAAGAAAGAGATGTTGTATACATGTAGTCTGTGGCTGTCGGGAGTGGGCCGGTAGAAGGTAGACCGGATGGGATGGTCTCTGGGACATCGTTTGTACCACACCACGTCAACATTCAGTTGGCTGGCGGAAGGATATCTTCCGGGCTCTGTCATGACACTTAACCTCACTCTCCAGAAGGCTAACATACTGGTCTGTGAAAAGATCCTCATCCAATAGAGGGAGTCTTCGAAGAGCTGATTTGTGCAGAATATTCATAGCGTCAATGAAAGACTCTGAGCGGGCCACAGTGAGGCTATGGAACAAACTCAGGAGAGATACCCGAGCCCTCCTTACATCCAGAAATTCGTCAGGAGAAGTAGAAAAGCCATACAGCAGGTGCCAATCCAGGAAGCACGGTCGATATCCCGGAGCACTACCTCAAAACGTTGCAGAGTCTTGTCACTGAAAACATAACCGGATTTGTGCCTAGTTGGGTACACCTTATCCTTAACAGCCTCAGGCAGATTGGGTACCGCTAAGTATCATAATCGCCCGCTGGAAAGTTGAAATACAAGTGAGAACGGTTGCTGAAATTCCACGTCTTGGCCTTCGCGAGCTTATCCATGGCTTCCATTCATGCACAGACCAGAGGAAGTTCAGGAAAGAGAGGAAGAGAGGAGGGACTCCAAAGGAGAAAGATCATTTACAGAAACAGGCTCTTCCTCATCCTTTGACTGATCCGAATCAGAGACAAGCAGCAGTGGGTGAGGACCAGCAGAGAGATCAAGGGAATGTGCCTCAACAGACGCCGGCAGAGAAGGCTTAAGAGACAAAGGAAGATCCCATTGCCCCATATGAGACACAGAACGGGCCAGGGGCCGGGAATAAAAATACTAGAAGATGAGCATAATGCTGAATAAGCATTGACATAGACTTAGTCAGGGCTCGCAACATACTTTTGGTAGACGGATATCCCAATGATCTCTTGACTTTTATCTTCTTGGAAGCGTGGACGGAAGATGAAGAGTGACTGGGAGATTTACGCTTCTGCCCTGTTTCTGTTGAGAAGAATCTCACACAGGAGATGGGGCTGTGGGTTCATTGCGCTGTACAGAAGCCAGAGAACAACCAGCAGACGCCACACCCTGTGGAAAGGGATTAGTGATAGAGGGAGGTTAAAAGCCCCCACGTCATAGTAAGCCGGAAGGCTGGTGTCCCCAGGTGAAGAGCGGGCCAGAGAGACCAAAAGCGGGCCCAGTTCTGGAGACTGAAACTAGGTTTATATCTTGACCGGAAGAGGAACAGGCCGTAGCAGCCATCCTGTTAGTCAGAGTGGTTGGGCGCAAAGAAGTTGTGCAAAGCCTACATGTACCAACCGCAAAGGATAAAGAACAGTACGCAAGAACAATCTACCATGTGAGTGGGCCATGCAAGGTTAAACTCGATGAGGAATTGAAAATTTACGGCTAAAGCAGTGAGGACCAGGCAGCAACCCTGTGCAAGGTACAGTGCTACACAAGGGAAAGAGGCCGCAAGTAACTGGCTCAACAGCATTCTCTCACGCAGTAGACTACCACTGTAATGTGCCAAGACCAGCACCTATATGTTGGCATAAGGGACGACTTGAACGCGCTCCATCCGTAGGGGTGCATGAGCGGGCTGGACATGTTGCTTAATATTTGAAGCAGCCCATAGGGTGAGACATGCTCACTGGAAAAACCCTGCAGGTGAGGGCGAACCAACGCCGGGGAGCCGAGCTGACTTCAGGGTGTCAAGTCATGCCCCGAGCTGCCTGTGTAAGGGCTGTACTCGCACGCGCTCCAAGCGAAGAGGCCCATAGGGTGAGACCCGCTCACTTGAGAAATCCCTGTCAAGAATTTAGCAATTTGAAGTAATGGACTAGGAATGAATGCATATGTATTGGTAATCTGTATAGGCTGCAGGCAGTAGACTGAATTATTTTCCGCAATCTGATTTTGATAATGGAATGAGTTGTTCTAGATATATTAGGCACCAAGTCAAAATAGAAACGGTTCATGAAGTGGGAAACGATACATAAACGATAACCTCCTTACCCGCTTCATTGTAAAGCGGGCAACGATAGGGAGTCACTAGCTAAATGGCTTGTGGTTTGATGAACACCACTCCTGGGTGATGTTTTCTAGCAATAGAGAGCTTTAAGGATTACACTCCATAGTGGCTGGTGGTTGAGTCATTAGAGCTGTTTATCAACAGCTGGGACCCTAGCCCATTGATATGTCAACAATTTTTGGGGGGTTGGGGATGGGTTTATACTACCGTTTACATGGATAAGGATTTTTTTCCTTCAGTTTGCCACGCTACCCTTACCCACATTAGTCAATTTTTCTTACTTCACTTTTTAGATTGATTTTGAAGTCCTGTGATTGTTGCATCTATAATGTTCTCCATTTACTTTATTGTCTAATCCAATTATTGACAAATCTGTGATGTGGAAATCACTGCCTGACAGTGCTAGATTTTGGGAAAGAAAACTACAGATCTTAATTCAGTGACACAAGACTTAGTGATGCACATAGGCCTGTTGACTCTGATGGAGTTAGTCTTTTGTTAAGAGATTAATTGCTTCCCCATCTGAATAAGCTGTGCTAAGCCTGTGGATGAACTGGCCCCATTTACACAACAAAGCCGATGCACAATAACCATTCTTGGTAAGCTGCGAATCAGGGCTTTTGTACCAAGGTGGGGGAAATAGTGGTATGCATCAAAGAGGTTGCTGCATAACCAACTCCCTTTCGGTAAATGCTCTCTTGCAATCATTGCCCACTTGCAGTTGAATCAGGCAATGGTTTGAAAGGGGATTAAGGGCAATCATTTCCCGCTTGGTGAACCGTTTCTATTTTGACTTGGCGCCTTATGTTATTGCCTTGTACATGCAGCCCTAGACATGTGTAAGTCCATTGTTTGTGTAGGAAATGGACTATAAATGAAGTTGGATAAATGTTATAGATCGCAAATTTGATCATTGTAATTCCTTCTATCAACAGCTTGGGATGAAACTTGATACTTATCTGAGTATTGTTTAACGTAGAATTAAAATAGGCACTTTTAATGTGAAATAATAATTTACATAGATGACCAACTGGTGAGGAGTTCCGCAGCTCGCACTTAAAGTAGACGACTAGACAAGTCTAGGAGTGCCCTTGTTTTGGTTTGGTGCAGTGAGCCAAGATGTTCGGAGACCACGCCTTTGTTTAAGGCAACAAAAGTGATCATCGTGACATACGTTGAGCTTGCCCGGGAATTCGCCACAGCTAGGATGTGACAGATGGGAGTTTCATGAACTAAACAGTACGATGTGTGCTGTTCACATTTGCTGAATTCTGAGAAGGAATGATGACAGATGGGAATATTATGACCTAAACTGTGATTAATGTAGAAGATTAATTTAGAAGTGTGACGTCACTTTGGCATCATAATTAGATTTTTTATTTAATTTTGAAGATTTAGTTTCTCCCATTGACTTTGTACACATAAAATCCAATGACTTTTCATACAGTTTTGCTGTAGGGCTTACGCAAGTCCTTGCACAATCAGCTGACTTGTGCCGCAATATCGGTCGATGTTACTGGTTGTCGCACAGTCTTTGCATGATTTCTAGATCGTTTGGCTAGAATTGTGAGAAAATTGATTTGTGAACAAACATGGGTTCACCCAGGACGATATTTTCGGGGTCAGGAAAACTCTACCGTTTGCCAACTCCGAGTCGACTTCGGACACTCGACCATTGAGACTATTCAACCGTCCGTGCGTAAAAGGGAGAGACAAGTCATCTGTTGGGACACTGTCCCATGTGTTTTCTTAGGTCCTCTTGGGACTTCCCAGACCTAGAACTACACCGAATGAGTTCTTAATGGATTTTGCTTGATCAGAGGATTCCAAGGTAATCCCATAAAAGCTGAACTGAAACCAAATTCATGCACTGGCACAAGAAATTGCAGAAGGAGTTGACACCGAATAGGCATGATCACAATGATCATTAGCAAGGGTGCACGTAGTAGTGCAGCAGGCAACTGGGTTTGGAAGCTGGATGGATGATGTGCTGGAACTGGTTCTGGTAGGCCATAGTATACATATTACAAAACATTCTCAACTTGCAAGTTTTTGTCCGCACTTTCTGTGCTCAGTCAAGCAGTGATGTCAAGGAAACAGAACTCACTCAAATTAGCTCTGAATTTGCACTGACATATCCCGAGAAACTTGAACTCTGCAAATGGCCTTTTTTAGATTTAGATTTGGTCACCTTATGTCCAAATGATGAAAAGGCATTAACAGTAATTATGTAACTAGTGATACGTGTTCAGCACAATCGAATGATCAATTACTCAATGGCTTTAGAATGATGGATTTTATTCAAGTGCATGTCAAATCAGGATGGAGCACAATACATGTACATGTACACACTGTACATTAGCAAGTTTTACGATTGCGCTGAACATAGGTGCCATCAAATTAACTAATGTCCTTCACGGTGCACACCGTATTTCATAACTATGCCTCCAAGGACAAACCATGTTATAAGGGCTTCACGGTACATGTGTAAATATCCAAAAATTTATGAACTCTGAATGTAGACCTGAATAAAGTCCCTCACGGTACACACCATATTTCGTAACTCCCCCCCCCGGACAAACCATGTTACAAGGGGTTCACAGTACATGTGTAAATATCCAAACATTCATGAAATTAGAATGTAGACCTATAGTTTTTTATACATGTTGATATGTACCATAGGCTGATTACACGCAATAGTTGAACTTCCATATTTTACTTCTTACATGTACATATAGGTGTACTTTATACTACTGCTGGAGTGAAAGCTAGAGATAAATCTGTTTTCCATGTTAGCTCCAAGCAATGGAATTCAACGTCACGAGCCACAGGTACCAACGATAGAGGAAGCTGCTGTACGTACCACAAAGCAAGGAAATTAACAGGTGATAATGAAAAGGCCTACAGTTGCATACAAATTGCCAGTTCTGATTTATGCAGTCATGATGTTGTTTGTACAATGTATGTGTACGTGTGTGTGGGGGGGTGCATCATCCATCTACGGTACAACCAGCATAAATGAAAGCAGTACCTGCTCCCCCTTTAACATTCAGGCCCCCACATACTGCCCAGTAAATGAGAATGCAAGGTTGGTGTGCCAATGAATACATGTGCACATGTACGCTGTATTTGGACGTGTTCAAGTTCTGTTATGGGTTTGTGTGGATGGGTGTGGGGGAGGGATACATCCATGTACCACCATCATAAATGGTTCCTTCATCAACAGATGACAGAAGAATTTTTACCAGCACAGTATACGAAGGAAGTCTTTTGACACGTTGGTGTGGTCGATGGAAATGCATTTCATACCGAGACTATTCTACAGAAGGCTTTAATCAAAATACCATGATTATCTCAAAAAAAGACTGCAACCAATAGGACCTAAGATATATAAATATATGTGTACATGTCCCCAGCATGTTTTATTCAAGATTACTGCAGAAATTGTGACCACAGGTTTCGTATGCATTATGCAAAGTGTTCAGCGGTTACAAGATCCTGATATTTTGAGTGTATTCGCATGTCTTCTTTAGTATCTGGGGCAAAAAAATTGTTACCGGTATTTATATAACATACAATAGTGAAATGCACTAAAGCACAAATGCAGTTTTTCTCTTTTCCTTTATACATGTGATGAAATTTCATGTTTGTATTACCTGACGGACTGATTTAAATTAAGCATTTGCATTTGAAATAGCTATTCATGAAATCATTCGTTGCCCATTTTTCTCAAAAGTATACAAAGGAATACTGTATTCGTCATCTGATTCCAAACAGATATTGAAGAGATGCTGATTTGTTGTTTTGCATACAAATTAAACTGAAATGAAAGTCTATTGTTTGTGGAGTCTGTGGTCAGATAAATTCATATGTGTATTAAGAAGAGTGTAGTGGGCCTTGATGGAAGTCATCATTGTGTATTAATTGTGTCAGTGATTAAGACAGCTAGTAATGGAAGCATTATAGACGAAAATTGACCTGTGATAATCACGTCATTAGATGACAAGTCATATGACATTAAAGGTGCACTCTTTGAAGCCCTATATCTCCAAACGTTCCTGTCCCAGTGGGTTGAAACTTAGTGGATATCTGGAAGGGGATGTATGAAAGACAACAAATTGACCTCATTGGATGATGACGTCATCAGTTGACAAGTCAAGCCTCATGATAAGTGCATCATTTACAGCCCTATATCTCTATATCTCTATAGTACATGTACTGGCGGGTTGAAACTGCGCAGATACCTGGAAGGGGATGTGTGATATATGAAAAATGAACTCATGAGATGATGACATATCAAGAGACAAGTCAAGTGACATTAAGGCCGCACTCTTTAAGGCCCTATATCTCTTTAAGTACATGTCTGATCGGATTCAAATCTTCCAGACATCTTGAAAAGGGAGTGCTTTAGAGGTCTATTGACCTTATGTGATGATGACATCATCCGGAGACAAGTCACGTGACATTAAGGGTGCAACCTTTAAGGCCCCTCAATCCTGAATTAGACATCCTATTGGGTTCAAATCTTGCAGATATCGTGAAAAAGGAGTGGTTTAAAGGAATGTTGACCTTATCTGATGATGATCTCATCAGGAGACAAGTCACTTGGCATTAAAGGCGCACTGTTTAAGGCCCAGTATCTCCTGAAGCAGATGTCCGATTGGGTTCAAATCTTGCCGATATGTTGAAATGGGATTGCTGTAGAGGAATACTGACCTCATGTGATGATGACGTCATCAGGAGACAAGTTGCATGACATTAAAGGTGCACTCTTTAAAGCCCTACATCTCCTAAAGTACATGTTCTTTCAGGTTGAATCTTTGCAGATAACTTGAAAGAGAGGCGTTATGAACAAATAATGACTTGATGTGATGATGCCTTATTTGTTCAAATGTACAAAAGAATGTCAAAAAGCCCTCTGTTCTGTTGGCAAACAGACAGATGACCTCACGTCTTTTATTTCTTCTTTCACATCAAATCTCTTTTCATATCATGGGTTTTTTGTTCTGAGCAGCACTTCTATCCTTTTTCAATTTTTGATTGACTTCAAACTTGGCAGGTCTTTGGACAATCATCCAAGGATGGTCCTAGAAGACATTTGTGATGATGACGTCATCATGCGATTTCTTTTTGAGTTTAGAATTTTTAATTTTTCCCATTGACTTTATACACGCTTTCAAGCCATCATTTTCAAACCTTCGCAATGTTCAAAGTGATAGCCAACAAAGACCCACATGGAAGAATTATTCTAAAGAAATGACGTCATGATGATGTCATCATGTGATTTAGTGTTGAATTTTCAAAATTTATTTCAGCTCAATGACTTTGTACATATTTTCAAGGCACAATTTGAAACTTTTGCGATGTTTGATTGTTAACAAAGTGACAGCCAACAAAGACCCTGATACAAGAATTATTGTAAGTAAATGACGTCATGATGACGCCATCATGTGATTTGGTATTGATTTTTCAATATTTAATTTAGCCCATTGACTTTGTACACGTTTTCAAGTCAGCATTTGGGTTAGTTTGAGAGGTTTGATCAACTTCAAAGTTACACACAACAAAGACCCTGTTGAAAGAATTTTGCTAAATGTATGACGTAACGACGACATCATTACCTATTTTTAAATTAATTTTTGGATATTTAATCTTCCCCCATAGGTTTTGTACACGTTTTTCGTCAGCCTGTCCTCGGCACTATGGTCAATCTGAATTATTTCCTTCAATGTACACTTAAAATCCCTCACAAAGCGAGGCTCCCAAAGAAAAATCGTCAAAATAACATCATCAGGGGTCAACGTGACATGAGATTAAAGCTCCAGTTTTTACCATAGGTTTTGTACACGTTTTTTTACTACGCAATATTATCAATCTTAATGAGGGTAGTCCTGAACTTCGGCTGAGAATTACTATGAGAAATCTTCATTTGATAACACGTATACCCAAGAGTCTGAATATCTAGTAATATTTCAGAATTTTCTTTCAGTTTAAACGCAAATCACATGACATCATAAGGAAGCAGCTTTTTTGCATAGGTGTTTTCAGTCCATTTACTTGTACACATTTTCAAGCCACTTTTTGGAAACCTTCGCGATGTTTGATCGCTTTGAAAGTGATATCAAACAAAGACCCTTGTGCAAGAATTCTTCAAAAGAAATGACGTCAATGATTTTCAATGTTTATTCCAGCCCATTGACTTTGTACACATTTTCAAGCCACCATTTGGGCAATTGTCAGAGGTTGGATCAACATGAATGTTACACGCAACGATGACCCTCATGAAAGAATTTTCCTAAAGTTATGACGTCATGATGACGTTATCACCAAACAGAAACTTCCGAAACAGCTCTGTGGTTGTTCACAACCACTTTCCTCTAGTTTTATGATTGAGTCAACTGCTTTGTGAAAAATCGAGAAAAACAGCGCGGCATTTTCAATGCTTAAATTGAAGATCTTATAGTTTATCTTGCGTAAAATCTATGAATTATAGGGCATTCGTAGTACAAGCGAACATCGTCCGTGGGTCACTGGGTGGGAAACAAGCATGACAGGGTCTCATTCCCTTAAAAAGGGAGCAGTGTTTCCGTTTAAAAAACTTTTCCTTAAAATAAATTTCAACTTCACACGGATCCAATTTTCACCTTTCTGCCTAACACTCAGGTTTCTATAATTTCAGTTTTTGTTGAAGGAATAATGATATATTTTAAGCTGCTTTTAGGTTTATTCGTTCATTAATGGAGACTCCCACAACATCTGCAAACACTACATATAAGAAATATGGTGCCTGTTAGAGGATGTGATGTGTGAAGTGAAATTACATGTCACTCTATTGGCCGACCATCGTAATAAAAGAGAAAAATATTGGGTTTTTCTCAAAAACTACAGCATTCTGGGTGGAAATATTTTACAGACTGATTGAGACTGTTGTGTACTTTCAAGTAAGATATTTCCGGATTATATGGTAGTCTGATTTTTTGGGATTTTGCCAATGGTGTACACCACCTTAAATAATTAAACAGCAGTTCTCAGCATAGCTTCTACAACATACAGAGTTCTGGTTAATGTTTTGGTTAATTTAGTAGAGACACAAAGTGTGTATTGTAAATCGATTATCTCATTGCCTTACTTAAGACACTGCATACCTGTCCATCTATTACCTTGAATTCTGATTTGTGCCCAGGAAATAAATTGTAAATGTATTTCAATTTCTATATTTCACCTTGTTGCTGCAAACTTTCTTTCTCCGACAATGTTCTGTGAAATTGTGGAAGTGATCCCGTCTACATGCATGAAGGAAAATAAATAAATCTCGGGTTATTCTGACAATGTGCACCATCAAAACTGTGTACTTTTTTGTTATGATTCTTTCATGATCTTTGTTGCTTTCAGCACACACCGCAGAGCAACACACGCAGCCCTAGCTCTCAATGTTGGCTGGGGCCAGCCCGGGGTTTTCCTGTTTCACCGCATGATCATTCCCTTTTAATCGCTTGAGGATGTACCATTTTGCATGCAAAATGTTTGAACGTGAACATAAATCCTTACAAAATATTTTTTTGGTTTTGTTCGTCTTTTCATTCCCTCCAGCTTTCTTTTTTTACCCTTAAAGCACATTTCCAGAACTGCCATGGGAGCACATGTTGAAATTGTCTACACACAAGCTGTGATTGGACAGTCAGCATGTGAGCGGTGCACGTGTGCTACAGTTGGGCAGGTGGCAGCAGCCAGGATTTAGTCCTGGCATGCACAAAGCTTCCTTCAGTGCGGTCACATGGCCACCATAAAGATTTAACGTTTGGACTACAAACGTGTGGGCTACATTTGGGCCACAATAGCAATCAGGCTTGAAAGCTGCCTCCGAGTCATAATCAGAGGCATCATACATGGGAAATTAAAAATGTGAAAACCTCATTATTCAGAAATTTTGTCTCACGGTGCCTTAAGTTTCATGTTGCACGGTCTAAACTGTATAATGATTAAGTATACACAAATTTTATTGCATCATGTTGACTGTTCAAGGAGTGGTACACATATGTCACCTTTTTTTTCAAGCAACAAGAATACTGGCTATGCTCATTTAACAAGCGTGAGGTAGTGCATGTACCATTAGTTCTTTTGCAGCCATTTGAACAAGTTTCTTGAAAACAAATACACATGCCTAGCCAAGCCTAGCCAAGAGCCAAGCGTAGCCAAGCCTTGACAAGATGGCGGCATGTGGCTCGCCCGCGCCAGCCTGGTCACACAATGCACAGACAAGCAGCTTACTTTCGCACTCGCAGGCCTAGAGTAAAAGGGTCGGCGTTGAGCGTGCATTCTCAAATGAATATGTGCAGACACCCAAAAGCGTGTTTAGTATTTATATCAAACGATTCTCACAAGTCAAATTTAGTCAAGTCAAGGCAAGTCACAAATCATGTTGTTTCAAGTCAAGTGTGACTTCATTTTTTCCGAGTCAAGTCTCAGTAAAAATTGAAAAACAAAATATTGCGATTCAAGTCATAATCGGCAACTCGAATCCACACTGAAAAATTCCATCAACCTTTGGTAGTATTTCGAGAACAGGTTTTATTATCTTTCAGTTACTGTACATGTACATCATCTGCAAGAGATAAAGAAATACAAATGTTTTCCGAGACTCCCTTGGCCCAGCGTTTCTTTGGGACATTAAATTTGAGGTTTCCATCCACCATCGTCATCGCCACACAGATCAATTAACAGATCAGATATCCTGACCAGCTGGAAATTTCCCTGGGACCAACAATATCTTGCTCAATGTCAACACAGTGCCAAGGATAAATGCTTCCCATAATTCAAAGCTGAGCTCGATGACATGGAGAAGCAGGGCACATGTGAAGGCAGCCATTTTCTATGCATTTTTTCGACGGATTTTTGACACATTTTGCAGTTAATCTCCTATTCCAGCCAACAGGCATAGATGGAATTTCACCACAAATGCTTAAACTTGCTGGTTTTTCTATTGTACCTGCTTTTAACCAGAATTTTTAACTTGAGTCTTTCAAGAGGTGATGTGCGACAGCGCTGGAAAATGGCAAATGTTGTTCCCCTTTTCAAGCATGGCCACAAATCTTCTATTTCTAACCAGAGGCCCATCTCACTGACATCTGTTCCCTGTAAAATGTTAGAGTGCTTTATATCAAAGCATTTACTTAATAATCCTTCTTCTTATAGCCTTATCCCTGATTCACAGCACAGATTTTTACCCCGGCGCTCATGTACCACTCAATTGACTAGTCTTTTTGACACTTGGGCCCATGAACTGGATAAACCTAAACCTCCGAGAATTGATGCCGTCTTTCTTGACTGGTCTGAAGCATTTGATAAATGTGACCATTCACTCCTTTCATCGAAACTACATCATTACGGTATTTGCGGGCATCTTCTTTCATGGCTGAGTAACTTTCTCACCAATAGACAACAACGAGTCATATTTTCGGAAGCCAAGTCTGACTGGACACCTGTAATATATATGTGATGTTCCTCAAGGTTCAGTCCTTGGTCCTGTCCTATTCAGTCTTTTTACAACTGACTTGGTTAACCTTGTACGGTCCCCATTACCCTAATATGCTGATGACACAGTTGTATACAGAATCATCAACACTAATAATGACAGTGTAATTTTACTGGCGGATCTCAACTTGATTAGTGAATGGTGTGAAGAAAATCGCATGCAACTGAATTCGTCTAAGTGCAAAGTAATGCATATAACCCGCTCAAAGAAGCAGTCTCTTAGACCTTACTATCTAACAGGCGCTGATGAACCCTTGCAGGTTTCCCACTCTTATAAATACCTTGGAGTTATATTTTCTGATGACTTAACTTGGAACAAACATGTAGATATGGCTAGAAATAATGCTCTAAAATTTCTGGTTTCATTTGCCGCACTGTTAAAACCCGTAACAAAAGTATACTTATTAAAATATTCTCTTCTCTCTGTAGGCCTGTTTTAGAATATGCAACTCCGGTTTGGCTCCCTCATCTTAAGAATCAAATTCAGTGCCTTGAGACAGTACAGCGCCGATTTACAAAATCATGCTTCCCGTATAATATTGCACACTCCCTCTCCTATGAACAACGTTTGCAGGAACTTAATCTCCCACCCATCTACAACAGGTTAATCTACTTGAGCATGGCTATGGTTGTGAAATGCCTCCACAGACATATGGATGTCCCTTCTACCTTCCTTCCTGTGCCGCGGTTGCGAAAGCACTGGTGCGACCGCCGTGTGTGGTGGTCTGCAGTCAAGTCGAGCTTGGAGCTCCACTGACTGTCGATGGCTTTGCTGCCTTATAACGCTCTCAGCTCTAGGCTATATTTTACTATCTGGATGTGATTGTTGTGGCAGCCAATGATTGGGGGAAAGGTGAACTAGCTTTAGGCCTGAATGATTTTTGTCAGTAAATATTTTTAAACATGTCATATGTGTGCAGAACGTCCGATATTACGTCATGCACGTAAGTTAACCTGTTTTTACGACTGGGGCTGACAGGTGATTGTTAAAATTTCTTTGACAAGAACATATTGCAATGACTATCTGCAGAGATAGTTGATAAGGGCAGCATTTCCTTACGTCAAACACAACAATCATAAGGAAAATTTATTCTGATTGGTTTTGAACTGAATTGATGCTGACACATGAAACAATAAGTAAATCATTAAATAAGGAGAAAGATGCCAATCAGTATTTGTCATAACCTTTTGATTGAGTGTTCTTGTTTATGCATCTTTTCCAGTTGGACAATAACAGATGCCCGAGTGAATGATTTGGACCTTCAAGGATGCTTCTGATGATTGCAAGAGGAATTCAAGCCTTGTGCGAAATGGGATGAAGCACTTCATGATGAAGGACATTTTATTTGGCTGAAAAGTTTTATATGATGTTTTTTAAGTTATTGCCAATTAATGTTTGACTAGAAAATAGTGAACATTTAGATGTCAATATTCCCAAACACATGCTATCAAGTTATTTTGCATGCAGTGGCTTTGCTGAAGTAAGAACATAAAAGTTGGAAAAAATGATAGGGTTTCAAAAAGGAATTTAAGAGCAGCATCTACTGAGAACCCCAAGTCAAAATTTATGTAACAAAACTCAGATAAAGTGTCACTATTTTTCTTTATACAAATTTTTATGGTTTAAGTCCTCTTTGAGCCTTCCTGACTGCAGTAGAGCAACAAGCCTGTACTCAGTTTCATTATTGAAATTTCCTACTTGTAGAGCTGTAGAGGTCTGAAAAATGACTAGAAACACAAGAAAATTGGACCCATTTAAGGAAGTCTTTAAATGAAAAAAAAATGAGATGTGTAAATTCTTTACTGATTTATTATCAATAAATCACCAAAAGACTTAATTTAGCTTCAGAATAAGCTCCGTCATTACCTTTAGGAATAAAGTCTGCTGGTTTTAAATGTGGTTTTTGGGGGCTCATCCCTGGAGAACTTATTTGGCCGAGGGGAGGGGGGACATGTTTCAAGGCTAAGTTATCAAATTGTACGGCCTGTCGGATTGGCCAGCCATTCAGCAGTCAGCCACTCACAGTGCTTGTTGCACAGCTCGTCATGCGATCTCTGCTCACATTTATGCACTCTCTGCCTCTTCTTCTCATTGCCTTCGGTGAGCTAGGCTGTTAAAAAAATTCCCTCCCACCCTCCACTACCAAACACCTTGTAGCACGTTGTTACACTTGTTAATGAAGCTGAATGCTTCCGGGCTTGGCCGTTCATATGTAGGTTTTAACATACGTCACTTAGTTGGAGCGCAAAACAGTTTTGCATGCAGTACAAAATTGACTCACGTTCAACAGCCAAAAAGGCACTGTCCAAACACAACGGATTGTGTTCTTTGGGATGGTGTATAAGAGAAACGGTGTAAACACAGACACAAGCAAGGTCCATGACATCAAAAGCCTGGACACTCCACCGACAAAGACCAAACTTGTGAATGATCACATATCTGAGCCTTTTAGCCCAAAGCTGTCTGACCACACTGCCAACTTTTGCATGTTGCTAAAACAATACAGAATTCACATGGTTGACAGGGTAAAACACTTTGTCTGTGAAGAGTCAACACTCCCATTCTTTGACCCCACAAGGATGTAGTCATACAGGTCAATGCACTCTCCCGAGAACTTGGTGCAGCACTGTGTTTAAGGAAAAAAAGAACTGCATTCAGCTTTAAGTCCCTCAGTGAAACCAAGCAACGGTATGCCAACATCGTGCACGAAGTCCTTGCAGTTGTGTTTGGCAGTGACAAGTTCCAAGTATATAGTAGATTCCCGTTACAGCGTTCTCAAGGGGACCTAACAGAATTGAGCTTTATAACCGCACAGCACTATAAGCGACTGAATGCACTCGCAACACGTGCAACGCACATGTACCTCTATGTAGGCCTACACGTATGTCATGTAAATTTCATTTCTATATAATACGTTGCATTTTAAAGTTAACGCTGCGAAAAGGAATGGGAAAAAATGTGAAAAAAATTCGCATTCCGCATTTTGACCACAACTTTTCCCCCTGCGAACTTGCAGCAAATCGGATGCGAAAGGGTGAACGACGTGCGAAAACAGTGCAAATCTTTTGTGGACACTGCATGGAACATTTGCGTTAACACCGATAAAAAAAAACCAGTGTGCAAAAAAACTGTGAAAATTTTACGAAAGCAATGCGAAAGGTTCTGAAAATTATGCGAAAACGAGAAGCATTGTGCAGCGAAAATTCTCCACGCTTGCCACACGCGCACGACTATTATGCAGTGGCGAGTCCATTACGCAGGCTGCTCTGCACTTGGGGCCGGTCGGGGCCAACTCACCATGTGGCAGTGTGCTGTTGTAATCTAGTAGCGATTTCCTCGGCCGAGCCGTCCAGTCCATGCAGCGCGATTGAGGGGATGTGCTCCCAACGGCGAGCCGCACCGCTGTGGTGCAGTTGTTTTCTTGGATTACCTTAATTAAACACTCGTCAATGTCGGAGATGACGAACATCAGTGGGCGTTGCCCAAGCAAACACTCACCAGAAGAAAGAAATGTCTATGATGAAGTATTCACCATCCGGCCCGGGACAGTGCTGGACATTGTCCAGACTCCTGAACGCAAGGTCACTGAGCCATGAGCTGTTTCGCTCTGCAGAACATCCTTTAGATAGCACTTGGTGAAGGTAGGGGTGATCTCCAGCAAGCCACCTGGCAGAACTCCTACGAAGTATGACCAGGACGCAGAGGCAGCCTGAACATCATGGGCCCTGACATGAGATCGGGTCGTCTTGTCATGTTGTGCCGACCAGTCTCAGTTCACAAAGATGATGGCCGAAACTGTCCATCGGACAATAGTGTCCTTTAATGCTGGATGAAACGGTTTTGTCGTAGTGATGAAGTGCCGGGAACTAGACTCTCAGCAATGCTTGGCCCTGGCAAGGTACCACTTGAGAGTGCAAACTAGACACCATTTCTCGTCAGAGTCATCTCCCGAAAGTGAGGTTATGTCAGGAACGAATATGTCAGGAAGCCAGAAGGTAGGCATCTGGATATTGTTAGAAACTTGATGGCTGGGATAAGGCAAATTCCATGCGACTCCCTGCGGATGTGACCTTTGGCAATCGATAGAGCATGCAGTTCGCTACTGCATCTGGATGTAACGATCGCAAGAAGGAACAAAAATTTGATGCTGAGATGGAGATTAGATGCATCAGAGAGTGGCTCGAAGGGGGGACCAGCGAGAACGAGTAAGATGCTTCCATGGTCCCAGGATAGAACAAGGCATTTGACGTGAGGATGCTCGACAAACATTCCTCGAAGATGACGGTGGATGGCAGTGTTATCAGAGACCGTCGATCCATCGCTGAAGCTCGAATGAACGGTTGTCAAGACCGACCAGTAGTTGTGGATCGTGGCAATCTGGAGGCCCTAGTGGGACAGATACATGAAAAAGTCTGCGATGGAACTCACAGGAGCTTCGGCTGGAGAAACATCATGGTCGTCACACCATCTAGTAAAATGTTGTAGACGGCTGTTGTAAAACTTGCGAATGGGCAGTTGCCGACCCCAGGCCATCATGGACGCAGAGTCTGCAGAAAGGGCCGACGCCTTGAAGGTTCACTGGACAATGCCCAGCATGTCAAGTGAAGACCCTCTGATGCTCGGTGGAGGATCCCTGACTTGGGCTGGAGTATGTCCTCCCTGACTGGAAGGACCAACGGCTGTCGTATCAGGAGTCTTGTCAGTCCTAGAAACCACATGTACAGTTAGCGAGGCCAGAACGAGGTGACAAGGAGGACCTGACATGGCTCGCGTTTTTTCCTGAACGGAACCTGCGGGATGAGGGAGATCGGAGGAAAGGTGTATGCCAGAAGACCCGACCAGTCGATCTGTAGGGCATCTGTCACCCATGCCCGCGGGTGAGAGAACCTGGAGCAGAACGTCGGGAGATGGGCATTGTCGGTGGATGCTATATGAGGATGCTTGATCTCCGGGAGATCTGGCTGACCAAGTTTGGATGAAGAGTCCAGTCTGTTGGTCTGATGGCACCCTAAGAGAGTGCATCTGCCATGGCATTGCTGGTTCCTGCGATGTGGATGGCTTGGAGAGTGATGCCTTGATCGTTTGTCCACATGAAGTACTGCCATGCAAGGGTGCAGAGTTGGGGAAAGCAAGTGCCGCCCTAATGATTGATGTATGCCATTGCCGTGGAGTTGTTGCTCTAGACTCAAACAGAACAACTTACTAGGTGTTGTTGAAAGTGGCAAAGAGCATTTAACATCGCTTGAAGTTCCAACACATTGATGTGTTTGTCCCAAGAGGCAGTGTTCCCAGACCCTGGAGGCACAGAGTGCAGGAAGAGGGGTTCCCCATCTAAAAAGTGACACATCCATCATCACAGTTACATCCGGACCAAGAGGTATGAAAAGATGCTCCATTACCAGAGGTGATTACGTAGGAAGGTTGACTCACATGTTAAACCAGGCTGAAGTATTCATTATAAGAAAAGAATACATGTAACAAACCCTGTTACATTATACTATGTTCTAAGTGGCCATTTGTATCCTTAGGTTGGAGGACTACATGTATGACCATATCATTACGTGCATGGTGAATTAAGGTTATTCCACATGCATTGCAAAAAATAGAAAGGCTGCAGTTAAGGAGTGCCCAAAGATGGAAGATCAATCAATGACTTAAGTATCCAAATATCCTATTTCATCCAACGTCTATCAGCCTTATAACCTTTCCATTTACTTGCAGGAACAGAGCGTACGAATAGCTACATTGTAAATGGTGAAGTTGACACGTTTGTCAAATCCACCCTTTGTTTCGATTACGCAGGGCACAGTCAGAAAGACAACCAAAGCAAACCCATAAACAAAATTGTGCGCAGATAGTAAGTGCACTTTTGTCCAATCTCATAACAGTCACAGTATATATACTTTGGAAATGCCCACTACAGAAGAACTCGTGTCTGAAAAGCAATGTGGGGCATGGGTAGGCCAAGCAAAAGAATATATGGAGAGTCGGGAATTAATAGATGAAAGGAGTGTATAGAATTCACGACGATGTAAAGTTCGGCGCATTAGGATGCCGGAGACATGGATACTGAATTGAATAGCGTGATCACAGGTCAGAGATAGAGGGGAGCCTGTCTGGAGATCACGGTTGATTTTACACGTCTGAGTGCTGCTGATAATGAAGTTTCAGATATCAGGGGGCTTGATAGGTCCGCAGGTGGGGCAATGACATCCACCGCAGGCATTATGAACAGAATACCGATGGTCAGAATAAAATACACACGGTACGCTGATCGTATCACGTTTTATTCACCAATACAGCTCCATAAAATGGTGGAGAGGTGCCTAGAGAGCAGATTTCTGTTTCCCACCTACAGGTCGAAGCGGGCTGAGCCGCCGGGCGCTGTGCGGGAAGCACCCTCGTCGGATAGTGCTAGCTGGTAGGCAGAAGCCGCAGCGATGAGTGGCGTTCAAGAACCGCGGCAATGATGCAGTTCTGTAGCCTGAAAAGTGGTCGGCGGAGAGCCCGCATAGTTAGGTGGCGCCTCTGAATGGGCTGCCCCAGGGAAAAATGGGGAGACGTTGTAACTTCCAAGTCAAGCCTGAGTGAATCGTTGTGAAGTTTGTCTGACAGCTGTAGTTCAAGGAGTGGGTAGTCGTAGTTGGCCCGGAAGGTGTGGGATGTGGGACTGCCCCAGTGTGTAGACTGGTGAGCCACATCAATGAATACACGACCCCCACGGTAGGCACCGGTCGTAGGGAGACCGCCAGAAAACTTCAGAGTGCGAGAACGCCCCAAGTGCACTATCGGACGGACAGAGTCTCCACGATCCTGGGCCGGATCCCGCTGGAAAAAACGATCTGGCTGGAGAACTGAGGCCACTTCCACCTCCGAACGCATCCCTTGCGAGGGAGGAGGAACAGCCGCAAGGGGATCCAGGTCAGGCTTTGTTGCTGCCGGCTGAGGCTTGGAGTCTATCTTGCAAAGAAGAGGCCGAAGAAGACATTTTGGCCTTGCGCTTCTGAGTCCTTGCCGGAGCAGGGGGAGCTGGAAGCCGGGACGGAGATGTGGCCGGGCGGGGAGTCCCCAAGTGGTAGAGCGTACCCTGGCAGGAACGTCCCATGTTGGGATCGGCAGACTCATGTCCGGAGTCCATCGGCAGAGCAGAGGTCAAAAGCCCCAGCAGTGTAGGAGTCCAAAACGGCCAACATTGTCCGATGAACCTTGAGGCTGGGCGCCATGTTGTAGTGCAGGTTCGCCTGCAGTTGAGGCGGCGGATCGTGGCGAGCCAGCCGTGGAACCTGTTATCCGCTTGGAGGGGGTTGACTGGCCCTGTTTCCGAGCAAACGTCACCCGGCAAGCACTCACTGGGACTCACTGGAAAAACTTTGATTACAGATTCATGGATAGTTACATATTCAACTTATAATAGCACTGAAAGTTTGAAATACATTTTTGTCAAGTTTGTATTAAAAAACATCTTATTGTTGATTCAAAAGATTTTAACTTATTCATCATATGTTGACAAACTAAATGTTGACAACCTCCATATTCACGAGAAACTCTATAATGTCATCTGTGAAGCAACAGTTGTATTTCCACAGACTAGTGCAAAGTTGAAAGAATGTGTGCATGTTCCTTATGTTCCTGCATTGAATAAGTTACATGTAGTTTGCCTCATTGCATTTCTTTGCAGCTATTCAATAGATCATTTAGGACGAAAAAATAATACATCAGCAAACTCAAAGGACACTTTGAAGTTGTTTGCAATAGTTTGCTTCTTCTTGTGTGTTTGTGCTTCTTTTTTCAAAGGGATGGATATGTTTTTTCATGCATGTGAAAAAAATCATGTTCCATATATTACCATTAAGTGAATACGAAATAATCCCTCAAGGGACCAGGTGTACTACACAAGGGGGTTAAACTGCTGCAACACTGGTGGGAAAGGACAGGGCAATACGGCAAGAACAAATTGAAATAGAAAACAAAGGCGGCAACAACAAAAAATAATAGGAAATGGAATACACAAAAACACTAAATGAGTTCTCTTGTAAAAGCAAAGGTGGCTTTAAAGGTTTCAAATTTCTGCAATATGAAGGTTAACAAAGAAATGCTAAACATAAACATGTCAATAATTCTTACCTGAGACACTCTTTCGCCCCAATAGGCGCCCGTAGCTATGTTGTCTCATGGATGTCATGGTGTACAAGATTGAAAAGAATGTTGAACTGCATCTCAGACATCCAAAAATATTCAAATAACTTGTCCTCATATGAGGAAAATTCTCTTACAAGGGTGTTGAACTCCTTAACTCCTTTCTTTTTACAATTTCATGCACCTACATGCGGCGTTTATATCTGCTGCATTTTCTTTTATTAGAAGCATCAAGTGTGCTTCTTGCTCATCATTTTTCATCTTGTTTGTTGCTGTGGTAATATTTGGAGAAAATTGATTTGTCCTTTCTGGAATCATTTTGTATCATTGAAGTGTGACCTGGCATAACGATATTTCGATTTCATTTTCGTTGTCACTCTTGTTTTCGCTGCAGTGTGACCACTGCTCAATGTTATCCCCAGCCCATCTGTGCTGAGCTACTCTATGGAAGGAAAGCACCAGTAAATCCATTCACGGTGAAATTTGGAACCGACTACAACACTGACAGGAGAAGCAGAAAGCTCATTACATATGTGACCAGCACTCACATGACCTGCAACTGCCTAAAGTAAGTAAGGCCTCTCCAGTGCAAGACCGCATCACGGTCTCTGCACACTTGCTCTAATCCAGGAGAAGTGTCTCAAACAAACATCCTACCTGGTGACAACTCCAAATGGCAGCATCCTACATGTACACAGAAACTGCAAACATCTGCAGGACATCGAAACTGTGAAGAAAAGAGTCACCTTCTCACAGGATGCTCCACTCCAACTCCACAACAAACTCCAGAGTCATCTCCACAACAAGCCCCACCTTCAAATCCACAACATGTCCTGAGCATACATGTACCCCCAAACTCCATGCAGGAAGCCACCGTTAGTGCAACTCCCCATAATGGCAACATTGCACAAGGAACTCTAACTGGACAACCATTCGTGACATGCTTGGACAGAGAAGCAAACAAATCAAACTAACTTTCTTTGTAGAAAGTGTCAATGATGCAGTGGTTTCACTTGATTACTTAAATCGTCCTCATTTTTAGCAGCCTAGCTAAAAGCACACCAAACCAAGTGGGAGTGTACACATGTGCACAAATTCAAGTGTTTTGAGATATTGTACACAATTCCTGAACTAGTTTTATGCAGAGAGTGCTGATTTCATGCACTATTGCGCGGACAATAGTCGAAGAAAAAAGTTTTCAAGCAACCTCACTCAAAAAAGTGACTTTCCCTGTTTATTATAGTAACAACAAATACTCCATCATTGGACAGGGGATGTGAGATTCATGGAATAGAGTCCGTCTTCTGGAACCACATGCCATATTGAGAGCCTAAAACAACTAGATCTGGCCATATATCATTCATAACCACTTTGGTATTTCAACAGTTACCAAATAATTGTTCTTTCTGAACACGTCAGAAACTTTGCATTCTATTCTCCTCCACTTTTCTTATTACTGATCAAAAAGGCTATTCAAATTCTGTAAGCTAATATTCAACTGAAAAAAAATGCTCAGCCAAGATGTACAGTACACTACATTTATTATCTCTGGATATACATGTACCTCATTTGCACCAATCTACATGATGTACATACACATGTCAATCAATTTCAAAGAAACTACACACGTTCATTGTTTATTTACCTGTACAGAGCATGCTTACCAATCTGTTGTATTGAATATGGACAATCTTTTCGGTCAAGAAACATTTTCAGTATTCTGGTATAGCTCTCTTCTGGCTCTGTGGGGTTCCATCTCCAATCTGCAAAAGTAAAAGTTTCATGTTCAACACCAGTATGGTAAATTTACAAGTAAAATAGTACTGTGGGATTTTTTTACATAAACTGAAATGCCCTTGACTTAAATCAACTTTCATATAAATTAATGCACATTTCTATCTAATCTCAAAACTACATGCAAACATGTCCTATGTCATTCGTTATTGCCTACAATAGGCCTACATGTACGTGTACGGACTGATGACATGCTTTGTTTACACACAGTGTTTGTGTTGAACCACGGACCATTTACCCAGGGATCTGCAACCGCGAGTGGCCCCAGTGCAAACACATGTGCGACTTTGGTTCCATGCTTGTTACAGATTGTTACCCCGCAGGCGCTCTCAACTTGCGACCACATGACACAGGTTGCAGCATGCAGCATGTACAGTGCAGCTGTGGTTATGCCGAGATGACGCGTCGATGCGGTGCTTAAATCTATTCATTTTGACAAATAAATCTTCTTCATTTATCGATTTCAAGGAGAAACAAAGTTTTAATGAGGCAAAATTCCCCAATTTTGTGGTGCACTTTTCTCAGAATGTATAGGGTGAAATATCTTAAGCAGCAATTTTTGACAAGGCTGTACCCTAACTTAAAACATTACACGAAAACAAAGTGGTACACAGGATTATGTTTTATTACATGAGAAAGTGTTACATAATCCAATTTAACTTCTGCTTTGATATTGTGCCAGCTGTAACACGCACTGAACCAGCTCTGAGCTTAAGTTGCACATCCCTGGGAAAATGGTCCATGGTTGAACTTTAAATCTGTCATCCTCTCCCGGCTCCATTCAGAACGGGCACATGTAAACAAAGCGTAAAGTCATTTGGTACATACAGTGTAGGCCTTTTAATTATTAATCATTCTGCAAATACTTTTTGGCTGTTTTCATATTTTCAAAAATATGCAATGTACATTGTACACTGCCTATGTACATGTGTATGTACAACCGTATATTCATATCTTGCCATCTCTCTGAAAATTCCATAATTTTCCTCCATTTACATTAACACAGAGATGTTGTTGTCAATAACAGCAAAAGGCCCTCCAGCCCATTTCATAAGTTTTGTGAGTGTTTGTTGTGATGGCCACAGCTACCAGGTGATCCATCCAGCATCTAGAGCACTTGAGGAAGGACCGGCATTGGGGTCATATTCAAATCGGCATGTGGGGCTGCTCACCGAAAACGTGTCATCTGGAAACATTAAACCACTGTCTTATAATGAACCCAGTTGCACAAAATTTGAAACAATTCTGAAACAGTGATAAAAAAATAAACACGATCAGATTTGAAAGAAAATATGTGCACCGTCTTTCCTATTTTGCATGTGAAACAACTTCTCAAGTTTATCCAAACAAACGAAATAATGTGGCATGTGTATTAGTACCCAACAAAAACATCGGTAGTAAATTGAATATTTTGCACAAGAATCATTTGTCCGTACATGCAGCAGTTAGTGCATGTTGTTGGAGTACATGTACATGCACATGTGCATATCATGGCCAACTGATCGACAGAAAGTCAAAATTTAAATTGATCAAACTATTAAAGGACAATTTGCCAGAGCTCTAACATAACATGGTAACCTTTTTCAAACACTTTTTCAATGAAGACATGCAGCATGTGTAAAAAAAAATTAGAGAACAATTAAAATTTTCGTGTTTAACAAACCCTTTTTTAAGTTCAGAAATGTAACGCACTCAGACATTTTTCACCCATTTCCTCCCAAATGTCACTTGTGATTAACAACAAACGTATCATAAAATGAAATCTTAAGCCTGATTTTACTTCTCTGGAATAAATTCAGCAAACTTTTACAAAATGCGCAAGATCTCCGCAGCTGGATTTTGGTATGATTGTTTGCTTGCTGGCGTCACCATTTTAACAAGCAACAGAAAGTGACTGCGACTTTGCCAATTTTAGTGTATACACACAAACTAAATGGAAGGGGTGAACAGTATCACATTACTCTCGCAATGTCCTATTTGCTCTTTGCACGCTGCTGCAACAGGTATGCAGAGCCTCAAAGTGGCAATTTGTACAATCGTTTCAATGCAGCTTTTTGAAATTTTGTCCAATCACTATGCAGCACACCCAAAATTATTAAGCAACACACAAGTGAATTACCGAACCAGCTATTTTTAGTGTGTAAATCTGCCAGATCCATGGCAGCAGCGTGCAAAGAACGAATGGTACATACGTACTTGAACTCAACACTGAGACGAGTCTGCAGGCCCCAAAAGCAACGACCGTATAGGTAGCGGGAACCACTGTAGGAGTTTGCCTGTGCATACGCATGCTGAAAATAGCTGACTCGTCCAAAAAGGTTTGGAACTTTGGGCTGAACACCGTCAAAAAGATTGGATGCTTTTTAAATGCAGATGCTTTCTCACTTTAGATGCTTTCTCAATTTGGATGAAATGAGATTTTGAGTAAAATGCATGGACCGAATGACAGCTTTACATTGGAGAAAAATAAATTTTTTAAAATATATTTGGAGTCAACAATTTTATTTCAATCTTAAAAACATGTTTGGAATTTAAGAATTCATTCCAATCTTGGGAAAATGTTGGATTTATAAAATCTTATTCGAATTTTGAAAACATATTCACTCTTTACAAATGTATTCTAATCTAGAAAATATGAAAATATTGTAGCGCTGGCGGGTCCGGCTGGTGGGGGCGCCAGCTCGGACCCGCATGGAGCTAGCTGGCTGTGAACAGCCCGCGGTTTTCCCGCCTCGCGCCTGCGCAGTCCCTGCCGTCAGGCGCCATGTTGTGAAGAGCTTGTCGGAAGAGCACATTGTGGTGCTGCCAGATTGCGACAGAATAAAGCAGAGATTTTTGTGACCAGAACAGTGAGTTGCACCTGAGTGTCGTTCTTCACAGCGTCGAACCCTGTGCAGCGGGACAAGCTACAATATGTTCCATCTGTACAAATTCATTTGCTCTTTAAAAATTCATTCAAATCTACAAAAACACACATTGCATCTTTTGAAAAAGACATTCCGTTTTGCAAAAACGTGTTCCATTCTTTTTGACCTGAATTCTGCTTCATATCAGACCTCTTGAGCAAAGTCTAAGGGCCAGGATAGAAAAAGCCTACGTGTAGGTATTTGTTGAAAAAAAAGAAAACTTCTCCCTCGTAAATTAGTGTTTCTTCATTAGGTTTACGACTTCTGGTACTTTTTAAGCCATGTTAATGAAGATAACTGGTGGCCGAGTATGGAATTCTTACCGACTGTAAATCCATAGTATATACATGTACACATGTAGTGCCCTTAAATTTAAATAATATAACATATATGTTTGTGTTGCTGGTTTCTGCAACAAACTGGCATTTTCTTCACTTAATTTTCATTTATTTCATTTAACAGCATTTGCATTCATTCAGTGTTTAAAAAAAACTGAGTACACAGTGTTTGTGAGAGGGGAGATTAATGTATATTTTCAACGTCATATACATGTGTGCTACTAAGTCTAGCTATAAAGGTCTTGCCCATAAATTTGAAGGTCTAGACTACCTGTACATCACTGGTCTGGAATCACCTCGAAACAGAATGGCATTTTTGTCAAGAAATATTAATTTTTCCCTTTGCTTTTTCATGTGTTTTACATCCGAATATTAACCACTTCATGCCGGGGCATTTTTCAACGTTGAGGATGCTGGGCCGGCATGACTATCATTTTTTCCGTTTTCAAAATCTTTCAACAATTCATCATTCTATTCAACAGTCGTTTATAGCCGCACAGAGTAATCTTTAGGTGACCTTCATTGATGCCCGAATATTTCAGCCAGGCCTGCAGCCTTATAAACAGAGCCCAGATTGTGCGGTGTTATACAACTGTCTTTGTTCACGAACCTGGCTCAGTGCACTGCTGACCTCTTTTCAACAGGGGCCAGGTTAGCATGCAGCAGTGCTATGCGGCTCATCGCTGCGGTGGTGGAGAGCTTTTGTCCCCGGTGGTAATCCGCTTGCTCTAAATGCCCCAAACCCTGGTATACGGTTTCAAAATAACGCTGGATTATCACCAATTTTGAGAGTGAAAAATGCCGGTAATGCCCAGCAGCCTGGTCTTTTGTTCGGAGTACGGTCTTTTGTTACAGGGCCCTGTTTCCTTTGTCCGAGGTCGGAGACCCCGGCCACACATATAAACCATACGGCTCCGATTTCGGAGTCCCCAGCTAGTAGTGGTTAAAAGTTGAAAAATAATGGATCAAATATTCAGCAAAGCCCCAGGTTCTAGACAGATTTATAGCGAAACAAAACATCTACCAGTATCTGTATATACATGTACATGTATGTCTTCATACACATACCTCTGCCCAGATGTCTGCAGATGAGTGCTTGAGCTAACATCATCTGACCACATCGCAACATACAACCCCAGCCCTGATCAGTGGTCGGTCCTGTTCCACCTTTGTTGTGGGGAAAAAAGAGATAAAAAGCTGCAGGTTAGTGTACATGTATGTTTTAAAACTGAACACAATGCTTTCCACATTCTTTGCATGTAAGTTAAAATTTTGGCTTCCCTGTTTATCAGCAACTTTAAACAAAGCATGCTGCTCTTGTACACATATGTGTGCAAAGCTGTTTCTACGGAAAAGTGTTACATGAACATACAAGTGTATCTTTAGGAAATGACATAATTTTTGTGTGATTCAATACACATTTCTCTATCTTACTCTCCAATACAATTATTAATTTCCAACCATTTTTAACTAAATAAACACACGGTGAAAATAATTTTGTATATACGTGTACATGTACGGTACAGCATTACCAATTTAGTTTTTTAACCACTTCATATAAATTTCTGGCTAACTTTGAACACAGGAGTGGCTGGAAACCTCAAGCCCATTTCCATTCTACTCAGACTGGTATCCATACTTACCAGTTGAAGCATTTTTTCACAAATGTACATACACATGTAGGCCCTGAACAACCTCAAAGGATCCCTCAATTTAATGTAAACCTACTGGATTATGTAAGTGAAGATGTTCTTAATTCCTAACGGCAGTAACAACAGATGAACTTTAAAACACGGTTTGTGCCCTTATGTGCAAAACTCAATTGTGAGAGGTCATGACAAGGTCATCAGGTAGTGCAGGATTTTATACATAGAGGTTGGCTAGCTGCCAGGGCTTTTGTCAAATAAAACAATATGAATGAAAATTACTTTATGTCAGGATTGATGACAAAGCGAGAGCGGACTGTGTAATATTCCAGCAGTACTGGGATCACGCACAAATTGTGTGGTTAATAGGCCTCTTTTTATAACCAAAGCCCTAAATATGCTCTACAAACCCAAAGAGTAATACCAAGAAATATGCTGTTTCAAAATTATCTTCAAATTAAAGCTACATGAATTTCCTCAGTGATTCAGCCGAACTGTGGATGAGGAATTGAACAAAAAAGCAGGAAGGATGTTTCTGTACGTACAGAAGCATTTCAAATCTAAGTGTTTTTTCATTTGAAAAAAAGGGAAATGTTGATAGGTGCAAGTCATAATGTCACTTGTTGAAGTACTTATACGTTGAAATCTCGACAATAATGAATTTGAACCTCAGGAGAATGGAGCTATCCTGAAAATTATTTATTAAACTAAACCATTTCATCATGGTACCTTCGTGTGGCAAAACTTTCGTATCGCTTAGTCATTTAACAAGGTGAAGCGCTGCTATTTTTTCAATTCGGCTTTTCTATGTGTGGTCACATGGCCTTTCCTTTTGCGGTCACATGGCCGCTGCAGTGTCAGCGATTGGGCTGCCTGAAAGGGACTACAATTGGGCCCGCGTTGCAATCAGGTTAGTTTCAGTGTCCCAAAAGCCAGGATTACAGTTGCAGCTATGCTGATTTATGAAACGTGCATACAACTGGTCCTCTTGAGAAAAGAAATGCACTTGCGATGGCTCCTAACTCTATATAGACTTCCGATAATTTCATCGCCGTGTGAAGTATTTTGGTGGCGGTTTTTTGAATCAGAAACTTCAAAATAAGTGGATATAATGGTGTGGGCATTGTTCGTGTTACGGCGGTATTTCTGTACTTTAAGCCTTTTAACTCGTGACGTACATAGCACTGATCTGTTCCGCATGTGACTCGACCGGCGC
This sequence comes from Acanthaster planci, assembly GCF_054643075.1. Lineage (NCBI taxonomy): Eukaryota > Metazoa > Echinodermata > Asteroidea > Valvatida > Acanthasteridae > Acanthaster > Acanthaster planci. The sequence continues at coordinate 5,876,101 of NC_141790.1, forward strand.
TCACCATGTGTGCACACCACGTGCGTACCGCATGTACGTGGTCATGCAGCATCCTGGACATTTAGATCAATGTGCTACGCACTTTCTATGTACCAAAAATAACCGTGTTTTGGGCATATGGTCACGGGGTCGCGCGGAATGCCATTTGTTATTAAGTGATCTCTTTTCCGGGTACCCAGGTAACCGATGTTACCAAAAAAGGGGTACCTGGGTACTGTAAAAATACTCAGAAATGCACACCCCTACTGGCAACACTCACCTCCATAAGATGCAAACAGGATCTTTCGGTCGAAAAAGTTCCAATAATAGTCCTTTCCCCATTCTTCAAGGAGGAATTTTGCAAGCTCATTTTTGAAGAGCCCATTACTCAGCATCCTGTATCCACTTTGTCGTAGGATTTGTTCTGGACCTGTTACGTTGTAAACAGTGTCTTGTGCCCCTCTCAGTTTCCTTTCACCGTCTTTAATGGAATTGGTAACATATTTGTCAAAACAAACATGTACCTCTGTCGCCTGTCCGATGCAAGTAGTTGAGAGCAGAGACCGTGATATTGATGCCAGTGATGCGCCCATGTTTGTTTCAGCCAATGTAGTATGGAGAAGGAGGCTCCCATTGTATATCTGGACGTAACTTCAGGGCAGATTGTCATCTGTGATCCGTCTGCAATGTGTCCAGCTTACGTAGCAATGCTGATTTGTCTGTTTTCACAATTGAACCATCGCTGTGTGCAAGTGATAACGGGCATTCTGTGATGGGGTGGGCGAGAACGTTGCAAAGGTCAAGATTTCCATTTTTGGCCATCACCACATGCGGAGGAAGACATCCTGCAGGCTTTCAGCCCTGTTCTTGGCAGCAGGTGGCACCTTGGCCTTTTTCTGCACATTTTCTGATGCGAAGTTTTTTACATTCACTCTCTTCAAAAATCGATTGCTGCCACTGCCCACTCAGACTGAAACTGTGACCTTAATTCCTTGCCTCGGTGCAGTGTATTTAGCAAGTAGGTCTCAGTAGTCTTGGATGCAGCTCGACTGGTTGTGATGTTCACAAGCGAGTCACAAGAAGTGTCTTCTGAAAACGGATGACAAAATTTGTCATCTTGTCGTTCAGTGCCACCATCTGCTAGTTGTCCTGCCTTATTCAAGATGGTCAACTTTGAGCCGCTGCAGTTTCTCCAACCTCAAAACCAGCATAAGCTCTCAGCTCTATCACTGCCATTGCTCTCTGTGAGGGACCTCTGTAAGGGACCATTTGTGCATGGCATTTTCTGAGTTCCGACAGGCGATTCCCCTCATCTCTGAAGCTGCATCCAGGTTCATCGACTGCTCTAAGGACAGGTCCACTGCTGACCAACTATAATCCTTTGCCGTGCGTCTAATAGAAAATGCCCCTTTCTCTAGGATCTCAGGATCTTTTCTGATGGAAGAGCATGCCCCATTTTGCATAGTTGGGCTGGTTTAGAGTGAAGAATATGTCCCTACACGGCTGGGAAAACATCAATGAAGGCACAGACATCATTTGTCTTCACACTTCACTGGAATTCTCTGAGGAGTCGGTTAATGAGGAAGACACAAATACCCCAGTGAGCTGTGGGCTGCAAACTTCCTCTGGGGACATCTTGAAAGAACTGCTCATATTTTTTTACATGTTGTGTAATGACTGGATCCATGAGATGAAACTCAACCTGGCCAGGGTTAGATGGAATGGTGTTCCACACCACTTTAAGACACTCAAGTTCCTCCTCTGATAGGGTGTTGAGGAATCGTTGGTACATCTTGCGTTCCATTACATTGGCAATTAACTCATGAATTCTTGTGCAGCGGTTGTAAAATTTGCCTTTAGTAAAGCGTATGACGGACCCTTCGGCTAGCATGTCTGCCTCAATAAGGATATATTCAATCCCACTGACGCTTATCATGGTACCAACTGCTCCGTAAAAAGGAAGTTCAATGTGGAAACAGCCAAGCATGATCAGAAGCTTGCCAAATAGGGGTCTTTGCATCGAATAGCCCTCCAGAGCAACTGCCAGGTCGTACGTCACAACTCCATACCTTTGGCCAGTTTCGTGCACAACATTCACGCTTTGAACCATCGTTTTTCGTACAACATCATTATTCGTCGGAGATCTGGATATTGGATCCATGTATGACATTTGCTGGACTGGCAGAACATCCTTAATAAATCTGCTGATGAATCCACGGTACAGAGGAGTCTTCCCATTGTCCAGCCTCCGCATCCAATACAGGTCCAGGGCTTGAAGTTTCAGGTTTCCCATGGCTGTGAGAGACACTGCATTACTGAAGACAAAAGATGCTTTCCTTAGGGCCTTTCTAAATGGTGGAATCTCCCGTCCCTGTTCCTGGAATGATTGCCGATTTCTTTCTTCTCGAAACTCCGTGGACTGTGAGCGGATTGGTTGATTACAAGTCTCTAACATATTCTGGTACATGTGTCCAACTGTTGCATTGAGGGTATCTTTACCGTCATGAGTTTCAACGGTTGCGTCGCTGTTATCCTATACAGTTGCATTGTTGCAAATCTGGATTTAAGTGGATACCATCAGGAGTATCACGTAGGTAGGACTCGAATGTGTATGCCAAATTCTGTTTCCAGTCCTTTAACCTCACTGTAATTGATACAGTGCCCTGTCCTGTTCAGGATCATCAAAGCGAGTTTCGATCCGGTCAGTGATGAAAGGCCGAGGCCCATCATGTTACGCTTCCACGGTCTAACTGGTCCATGTGTGACACTGTAAGTGGCATCAGATGCCATAGCAGTCACCTTCCTCTCAATTGCTTCCTGAGCATCACTGCCAGATGGAGTCACCAAGCCACTCAGTGGACGTCTATAAAACAAGGCCAATTGAGGTGGTACTTCTGGGGTAGACTCCTTCAGGTTTTGAACCCGTAGCTGGACTTAGTGTCTGTGTCGTTGCCAGTTTCATTATCTGTGCACGGAGGTGAAGTGCAGCCCATCTGAGTTTGTCATCTTCTTCATGCTGTTCAGAGTCATCAGAGATGTTAGCCCTTGCATCTTCGTCAGTCATGGCTTAATTGCAGATGAAATTTCCCTGTCTCTGACAACCCTTTAAACAGAAAACAGTATTTGGTAGCCAATGGCTCCTAAGGGGGAAAAATCTAGGCACCAGCACTTTTATGAAAATTCAGTAATCACGTTTGCTGAATATTCATGAACGTACGTACACACATGTAGTATAAATACCCTGAGTTTACATCGTCCATCCATGCTGAAGAATCATGAGCTGGCGCGGCACACGTCCACCACACAACTTGCATACAAGCGCTAATGAGGTCAATCCACGAAATCAGGGTTTTCGCCAAGAGTTCAGCCACGGACGTTATGACGTCTATAGTTTCAGCGTGTCATATGACACTCTGCTGCATGAATTGTGCTATTTCTGACACTCTAAATCACAGCGACACCCTTTAATTCCAGCATGAGCTCCGTTTCAGGTTTTATTTACGTTGCAGCAAAAAAGGCAGCAAAAATGGAGCCCATGCCATGCCATTTTCTAAAAATGGCCCTGGTGTCCATATATAGTGCATCAACAACGCATGTTCAGATCGGGGACCAAGCCAAACCTTGACACATGTAAAGTATGGTATATGTACATGTAGAGCCGGGCGGCGCACTCGGTGCGACGCGATGCGACTTGCGCTGCCATTTCTACTTTTCTGGAACGAACTTTGAGTACATAATCATTCCTTTTTTGATTTTTAAGCATACTCAAAATTGTTCAAATACATTTGTATGTAGTTTTTAAGCTACAGTATCTTAAGTTGCAAATGGCGACTAGACTGTGAAAATATGATCACATTAAGAAAATTTTGGTCGCATTTGCGACTGATTTAGGCACTATTTAAAGCGTTGTTCTCTGATTAGTGAGAACCATTCGTATTCCAAACTCATCTGTAACTTTCCGAAGCAGATTTTGACTTGTGTAGGATTGAGTATCAGCCTCATCCCCATCAGTGCTGATATACTCAGCTTTGTACAATTCCACCAAGCCTGACACTAAAACTGATCGGTTCTGTACAACATCCTCTTCAATGTAGGAGCAAATTGCCTCAGAGGCAACTTTGTGAAAGTGATTTCTTGATTCTGTTGCTGGTTTTAGAGTTGCATCACAGTTGGTTTCTAAGTCAAGTTCCGCACAACATGATTTATGGTACATGGCTTCCTTCGCTACAAGGTCAACTTCAGATCCAAGTTGGCCCCCGGATTCTTTTGTTCTTTGTGTGTTGTGACCTTTTGCGTAGTTATTCTGCCCCAAAGGTTGTTGCCACCTTTAGCAGTGGTTCTTCTACGCCATGTCTTTTCTTGCATGTTTTTCCACAGAATATGCATTCACTCTTTCAGCAATCCTCGTTCACCCGACTTTGGCACGTAGCTTGTCTACCTTGTGTCAACTTTGTCTTTTTCTCGGCAGGGAGATCATGCAGCAGTTCGGCTGACTTCCCTCTTTTTACTGCTCTAAACTTCTTCTGGCAGGATGAATGGAATCTCAGAGGAGAATCCTTGTTTTGAGCTGCTAAGATTCTTTGCGTAGCATTACCATATTTGTCAGAAGCCGGGTCTTTGCAGATTTTAGCAGCATTTTGTACTTTTGCCCATGTTGCTTTGTTAAATGTTTTTAACTTGGCATCTTCAGCAGTTAACTCCTGACAGATGAACCATCCAGAATATATAGCAGACCCCTGGTCGACTGATGGTGATGGGTGCGGGCCCATCTTCAAGGCATTTTGCTCAATCTACATGTAATTACATGACCACCAGTCTTTTCTGAAAAAATTACAACTACAAAAATAATAACGCACAAAGGGAAACAAATGCAAGGAGTTTGTGAGAAACACATTTTTTCAGTTAAGTCTACCCACTTAAATTTTTTGTAGAGAAACATGCAGCTTAGGTTTACTTTCAGCTGGTTTCGTAATAATTATTTAACACATCCGTTTGCATCCCAAAAGGTAAATTCCCACAATGTACAGGGTATATCACTTTAATACAGGTTTCCCAGCTAAAAGCAGCCCCAAGTAATTCCACTGGCTGGCATTTAAAATTCAAAAGCATGTGTGTCGGCCAGCCGACCCCAGCAAGCTCGGTGGTCGAGTGGTTAAGACATCTGCACTAGTAAGCAGGAGGTCGTGGGTTCGAGTCCCACCCGAGTAAGCTCGTGAGGTTTTTTCGCAAGCTCTCGGACAAGCACTGAGCATACAGTGCTCATTAATATATGTTGGGTACGGGCAAACCGTTATATATAATTAACATCTCCCCAACGCAAAAATACATCTTGAAAATAGTTCACGGTACACGCTGCTTCATTTGACTCGGACCGGCCAGCCGACCCCAGCAAGCTCGGTGGTCGAGTGGTTAAGACATCTGCACTAGTGAGCAGGAGGTCGTGGGTTCGAGTCCCACCCGAGTAAGCTTGTGAGGTTTTTTCGCAAGCTCTCGGACAAGCACTGAGCATACAGTGCTTATTAATATACGTTGGGTACGGGCAAACCGTCATATATAATTAACATCTCCCCAACGCAAAAAAAATACATCTTGAAAATTATCCAATGAGAGCCTGAGCTAGTCATGTGGCAAAGGCACGTTCTGGGGAGCAGTTTGCCCCAGAGTTTTGGCAAGCTGGGCATTCCAAACTTTGCCACCGTGCTGACTACATGCCTGCTGAACTCTGTCTGTGCTCTACACTACTTTTCTTTGGACTGGAGGACTTCAAAATCCAAGTTTTCCCCTTATGTTCACGAGTGTTGGCTCTATCTTAGGTAAGTTTGAGTTCCCATTTAAATAATTTTATACTATTGTGTATCTTTTCTGAAGTTCAGTCAATGTATTTTGCACTGTGACTCTTGTTGTAAACTGTGATAAGAAGTTTACCGATCGATTACGCGAAGTCTGGACTTTGGGATATTTTTGAAAAGTCCAAACAGATTTATGATGTTGAAAGTTTTGATATATATGTATCTCGTAGTTTCCACTAGCCAGTACTGTTCTGAGACTAGATCTATCTAAAAGAGATGTTCCCTCAGAAAGCTTTGCTTTTTCATTTAGCTTAGGACATGTGTTTCGTGAACTAATTGAGGCAGTTTGAGTTCACTTTTCAATCACCTTGACTAATAACTTGGTGGAGACTGGGAATAAGTTGTGCTTTTCACTGCATTGAGAAATATGAGCAGATTTTGAATACATGTGTAAGTCAGGACTTATCACCCATCACATCCATGGTGTAAGTTATAGACTGGCTGCAGTCCTACAGTTTGGACTGATGCTTATGAAATGCTTTTCCGACGTCTATGGTTTATTTGAACAGGGTTTGTGTATACTCGGTAGATTTTGATATGCGTTGAACTCATCAGAAGATAGAGATATAAATTGTCTCTTGGTCACGCTTTAGATTTGTTTTTACATATACCTACACTGTATATATATAACCAGTCTGATTAAGAGTTGGAGCTTTCCTGTATCGATTCCTACATCATGTGTGGAACTGAGAAATGTATTCCCAGGGAAATTCTGTCTAGTTTTAAGATTTGTTCTAGGTCAATGCCTCAGATATTTCTCCTTCACATGTTGACTTACATGCAAGATGGTATTTTCTTGTGAGGTTTTCCTACATGATGTACAGCTACTAAAGCACGTAACTCATAGAAAGTTGGTTGCGTTGGTTTGACCCTGTAAATGTGGTTATAATAGTAATGTGGCATGGACCTCTATGCTCTCTATCTTAGGCTCTCTATCTTAGTTACTGAACTGCATGTTCTGAAAGAGGGTGCCGGACGGGAGTTTCTGTAGTCCGCTTGAAGAGCTGTCTCCAGGCCTCTCAGCCACCAAGCTACATATATTGTGACTTGCAGACACAGCACAAGTACACCACAGTATCTGCTGCACTAATCACCAGCATCAGCCTTGCAAGATCCGCAAGTATTCTTTTGCATTACATTTCTTCTGTTGAACTTTGCCCTTCACTTTTGCCGACTGCCTACACAACACAACGGACTCCTGTCATCCCACCTTGGAGCGACTCATCACAACTCATCTGTATATGTATCTAGAACATTGGTGCCAAATTTTTCTGGAGCTCAAAGTGTATTTTAACTTGGCAGGATCCTGCATTTTCTGTAAACCTCATATTTTAATTTGTGGCCATCTGAATTGGTGTTCTCTACATTTACTTTATATTGCTCGTATTAATTGGCTTGGCTGTTTCACTCCAATAAAGCAAATCTCTTTTGTATCATAAATCCCGAATTGTGTGAAGTCAAGAGTTTTTTCAAAAGGGAATTAAATTAATATGAAATTTGGTTCCTGCTATTTTGAAATGTGAACCAAGGGTTACACATGCATTCAATTTCAGTAACTATTTAGCATTATTAGCTTTCCTCTGTAATGTACATGTACTTTCAAATCAAACAAGTCAACCTGTTATATCGTTTACTCAAATTTGTATAAGACCTCAATTTACATACAAAATAATTCTGCATAAACACTATAGCATACTATGAACAGAGCTTTGTTTTAGTCATGTGTAGGCAACAGTCACTAGATCTGAAATGATGATCTCAAAATGTAATGAAATCTCTGTAAATATGGACAGAGACCTCATCATAAGTGCTTCACCATGTTCACAAAAAAAGGACTATGTTTCTTACCGAAATGGGGGGGTTCTTGGGGTCCGAAACAAACTGGATTACTCAGATTACACTTGGTAGGTAACAAATCAGCAGTTTCTCAAGGACAGCATGGCTGAGAAGATGGCTGCCTGTACAGCCTAGAACTCACAGCACACATTCCAGCATGTCCAATTACACATGGGCACTCTGGGGGGGAGGTGTGCAGGCTCTTTCACACTCTAAAGAGAAAGGTCTCTAACATCCTCTTTCAGTTTCAAGAAGTAAGTAATCCGAGTCTTATTTATAGGATTCTAAGGCATTTACGAAACTAACAGCATGTGAGTATTGCTTAACAAAACTATTCTTAACAATTGAATGCACAGACTGCCACAGTGTCATTGAGAAACTTAAGAATTTACCCCCCCCCCCGACCACGTATTTGATTCCACAATCTTTTGTTCACTTTTATCTGGCATTCACATAGTGGAAAGGATCGCCTAATCAGTTTTTAATTATTACTAATTACTAATACTAATTACTACTATTTAATTATTATTAGAGCAAAGCAAAGACTACCAGATTTAATAGGAACCAAAATATGCTGTAGCTCAAGAATAAAGCACAGAATATAGACAAACAATAAAAACACATGTACAGGATACAAAGGCATCATGCACAACCATCAAGAAAATGATTATGGAACAATGTTCAATAGAATAGCAAACACAACTAGAGAAGTATTTGTAAAGAAGTACAAACACAGAGCTGTTTCGGGACTGTTTTACCAACAAAATAAGTATTAGCAAATGTGATGAAAAAACCTGGCATTAACAAACTATGAGAGAGTAAAAATGATGAAATCAAGACCACATTTTATCCTGGCACTTGCTGCAAACAGAATGTTGCGGAGGGCACGGTTGATTTTATATGGGTTTTTATACATTTAAAGGAATATTTAAGTACTCCAAATTTAATAATACATCACATGATGATGTCATCATGGCGTAAATATTTTAGAATTATCTCCGTTGTATAGTTAGTGCTTGCTGTAAGTTTAACGATCATCAACGATTACAAAGGTACGAAAATAGTGCCTCGAAAACGAGTACAATGTCAAGGGGCTGAAATATTGAAAAATTAATAATAAATCACATGAAGACGTCATCAAGACGTCATAAATTTGGATGTGTCTTTGCATAAGGGTCTTTGTTGGCTGTAACTTTGAAGTTGATCAAAGCTTTCAAACTAACCCAAATGCTGGCTTGAAAACGTGTACAAAGTCAAGGGGCTGAAATAAATATTGAAAAAACAAGAGCAAATCACATGATAACGTCATCATGACGTCATTTATTTACAATAATTTCTGTATCAAGGTCTTTGTTGGCTGTCACTTTGAAAACGATCAAACATCCGAAAGGGTTCAAAATTGTGCCTTGAAAACGTGTACAAAGTTAATGGGCTCAAAACCTCATTTGGAGAAACACTGCTCCTTTAAGTTCGTGTCACGTGATTTGCGCTGAAACTGAACATTTCTTATAAAATATTACTTCATATTCCTACTCTTAGGCATATTTCAAATAAAATAACAAAGCGTAAAGTTACCGATTTCTCCTTCGTTGTTATAGTAATCTTGCGCCGATGTTAAAGACTACTTGTTAACAGTTTGTTGAAAAATGAAAGCCCAGGCAGGTGTAACCATAATTCTGCCATAGCGCCCTCATAGCCTGATTTAGGACAGTCCGAAAACTGTGTGCAAGGCTGACTTGACAGACGTCCAGATCCTTTAATAATGGTATTATTGGCGTATCATTGTGTAATACGGTTTTCGGGTACTGGTTGACTGAAAGCCACCTTTGGGGCTGGGGGAGGGAGGATGCTTAATCTAACAGGGCAAGGCCTGATGCAATCATGTTTCTGATTGGGCGGATGGCCGGGTAACAACCAATAAGGTTAAGCGTGCTATTGCATCTTGGGCTCATCCTCTTTGGTCACATGCCTTCACTGGGTTTGTGTTGCACAAAAAATTCTCCGCCAATCACGGTTTTGGAATTGACACCTCGCACCTCTTGAAGATGCAGACATGTTCCCTGATCATGGGAAACAGAGGAAGGAAGCGGAAGGCGCAGGAGGCTCCTGCTCAGCAGAAAAAACGGCTGGTACGCGGCAGAGCACGATCTGAGTTTCGAGCCATCCAGAACTTTCTCGCCACGCCGTCACAGCCTGACTGCGGCCAGGTTGGAGAGTGCCCTCGCACGGACAATGCCGGCGATTCCAGAGCTACCTGCAGCATTACATGTACATTATCTTCATGTCCTGCGGAGCGCAGCGGGCCGCAACCACAGACCCTGTGAAGTGCCAACACTGCGGTGCCATCATCGGTACAGGGCCTTGGGAAATACTCGTTGGGTCTTCCGGTTCTCGCTGGCAGCCAAGACTCTTGCTGTCCCCGATTCCCAGCGCCTTCGGCATCCAGCAACACATGACACAGCGGCAACATGTGGCACTGTCGACAATACCTCGGCATGACTATCGCCTGCCATATCGGTAACACCCCAGGCTGGCCAGTTGGCTTCTTTGGGACTCACTCACTCTACAGTCAGTGCAGTTACTAACTCGGTACCCCAACCTGGTGGGGATTTGGTGGTACTGAGCCCGCGGCTCAGCACCTCGGTGGTATACCGAGCTTGGGAAGAAACGTCCAGCCTTCTTAAGGAGCTGTCATAGGTCTCTTGGCTACAATCCACACCATACCTAGTGCCAGTGCTCCAGTTGTCAGCACCACACGTCGCAGCTGCTGGTCTCTCAGTCATGCCAACATAGGCCAGTCATCCCCTAATGTCACCCCCGGTTGAGTATAGGCCCATCAGTACTTACTTTGGTGGTACCGAAAACCCAGTATTTTTCATAATACCATTCAGACCAACCAGGCCAGTACCAAAGAATCTGAGGGGATTTCAGTTTCTTCCTCACATATGCTAAGTGGTGGGGGCCCCCTCACATCCGTATGTGATCCCTTGGGTGGTGGTCTGCAAACTGGTACAAAGGAAAAAATACTTAGAAATGAGTTTTTGGAGCTTGACATGCTGCTCAATCGCAAATCCCCAACCAGTACCACTTCTAACTTAACATTCACTATTGGATAACAGTGGGCAGCTAAAGGTCATTGATAGAAAGAAAAAGGCTCAGATAAGCTCAATTCTTGCCTGGACCAATGCTTTTCTTGTTTATGCATCCATATTCTTAAGCGCACACCCAAACAGGAGTCAAGAGGCTTTTGAAGTATATGCATATCATTAGAACACCTGCAGCGCGATTTCCTGGCTGGGGTTGAATTGAATACGACAGGCAGTTCAGAATGTGCCAGCAGTCTCACCCAACTCGGTCATGAGTAGTAATTGACGGGGAACTATGGGCACTTTACATGACCGCACCTGTTACCCCTAATGCATATGCCATGTACGCTAAAGGTTCAAAGGCAGCCCAAGGGGGAATGTGCTCAGGGAATTCCTTTCGCTGATTCCCTCAACAAACCAACAGCAGCACAGGCATGTGCTTCGTATTCAATCAATCCTCATGCCTAAATTCCCAATGCAAGTATACTTATCGATGCCTCGGGTGCAATGCTGTTGGACACGGACTCGCAGCAAAGGCAAACCATCCCCCACCACCCAGTAAATTCTGCGCAATGCATCCTGCCTGTAGGTTTGGCAGCCTTTGTATATGCTGTCTTGCTCAAACACCAATTAAGCTTTCCCCCTTATTGACCTTACTGGGGCAGTACCCTGCCAAGGTTGAAGCAGAGAAACTGCACAATGGCTTCACCAAGGGCTTTTGTCTCAGGTTTAGTGGGTCTCGTACCCCCTTGCAGTCTGTAAGGCAGCGCACGCAAACGGCCTTAGAGAAATTAGATAAAGAGGTCCTTTCGGGACGTATGGCTGGCCCATTTTCCACCCCTCCATTTGACAACCTTAGAATGTCCCCCAATGGTCTTGTCCCCAAGGCAAAGCCCAGCTCTTTCAGAGTAATTCATTACTTGTCGTGATAGATGAACACTGCTCAGTCCACTATAGCACTTTTGACGATGCTCTGCACCTTGTTGTGAAGGCAGGAAAGGGCTCTTTCCTTGCTAAGGCTGATATCAAATCAGCATTTTGTCTCCTACCCATTCACCCCAATGACTTCTGCCTGTTGGGAATCAAAATCCAGGACAAGATCTATGTGAATAAGGCCCTTCCCATGGGGGTTTCCTGTGTAACGGCCCTTTTTGAAACTTTTTCAATTTTTTTTGAATGGGTGTGCGAACAGCAGTCCGGATCATTGATGACCAATATTGGGCTTTGGACTCAAACATGCAATTCTTTACAGATGCCAGTGGGGGGGGATTGGTTTTGGGAGATTCTACAGTGGCCAGTGGTTCACAGGCAACTGGCTACCTAATATCAAAGCCGCCAAACCATCCATTGCTGGGCTAGAATTTTTTTCGGTGGTTGTAGCCGTAACACTTTTGGGCCACAACCTGCGAGATCGACATGTCATCATCTGTTCTGACAATGAGGCTATTGTTGCCATCCTCTGTAGGCAGACTTCACGATGTAGCTCGATCATGCACTTGGTCTGTTATTTTGTATTGTGCTGCCTCAGCGATAATGTGGCTTTCAAAGCTCAGCATATCCCAGGTAGCTCAGCATATCCCAGGTGTGCATAACGAGATTGCAGATGCTCTTTCCCGTTCACAGATGTCTCGCTTCGGCAAGCTCGCACCGACAGCAGCTGTAGAAGGGTTACCAGTCCCGGCATTTCTTTGGACGCTATAGATAGAGAAGTCAGGGGTCTACACGCAGCATCAATGGCTAAGAGTACGTGGACAACGTATCAAAGGGGGCTTACACAATTCCAGCATTTTCGCAGCAAACTGGGCTTCCATTAACTTGGCCGGCTTCAGAAAATAACATAGTCTCGTTCATTGCCTGTATCTCGCTAGCTGGCTTTGCTCTTGCTGCTATTGGCACATACCTTGCAGTGGTGGCCTATGTGCATTAGGTGCACAGGTTGCCTGACCCCACGGTCCCCTTCTTGGTCCACAAATTAAGGGAAAGCCTCCACAGAGAATCCCACAAAACCGATATCCGTTACCCAGTCACAAGAAGACCCCTGCTGAGGCTTTGCCAGATGGTGAGGGGCCTAGCATCCTCAGAATTTGAAGCTACTCTTTTTCAAGCAGCTTTTCAAGAGGCCTTTTTCGGTTTCCTGCAGGTAGGGGAATTTACCGCCTTTCCAAATCTTGTGATTGTTCCCACATAGTGGCCTTACATGATATTCAGTTTGAAGATAAGGCCCACTCAATTATGACCGTAACCCTAAGATTCTAAAAAACAGACCAGAGAGGCAAGTACGTAGTCCTGCGTTTTCACAAGACTGGGTCATCCCCGTTGTGCCCAGTTTACGCAATGACCCAATACGTATGCCTGCAGCCCCACGGTGTGGGCCTTCTGTTCATTCATTTTGAGGGGTCCCCATTAACTTCTTATCAGTTTTGCTGACCTGGTGCAGCTTGCGAGGTGCTCGACTGGAGGCCCTAGTTACAACTTTTAAGACAGCAACTCTGCAGTCACCCAGTACCACACTCTATACTCATCCATTTAGGCACAAATGACTTGTTTTCCACTCCTGTCAAGGAGATTAGGCAGCGGATAGAGGAGGGATTGCCGACCACACGTAACATGTTGCCCGACACAAGCATAATTTGGTCTGATATTCTCCCACGGCTCCTTTATTTTGGGGAGTTGAAACGAAATGCAGGTAAAAAGAATGTTCGTGCCTTGAACAGATTCACTCAGAGAATCTGCATGGAATTGGGAAACGCAAAACAGAAGTGTTCATTCCCACAACCTCTCAGCTTCCCAACATGCTCTGTACCACCATGACGGAGTCCACCTGTCTGCCTTGGGCAACGAGACCTTTCGCAACAACTTGCACTGGGCGATGGAGTATTTTGCAGTTAACCCTCACTCCCTCCTTTATCCACCTTTGTTGCAGTCGTAGGGGCTTAATTTTCAACTACAAATATATATTACTATACTTAAATCGGGGAGGGGGGATGGGCAATTTCCTGATTCAGGAAATTGTTTTACAGTTTTTCTCTTGAGTAAATGGGTCCTGGCCTACCCCAGCCCTGGTGTTTTCCCTGCTGGGGTGCTCCTGGTAGCCTGAGGGATGGGGTGGGCTGCCTAATTTTTGTTGGTCAGAGAAAACTGGCATTTTTAACCTCCTTTGTTAGTGCTGGAGACACGTAATCACTTGCTTTTAATGGTGTTAATCACATATGTAAGTCAAATGTAAATCTAAAGTTCATCTGTTTAAAGTTTTTTGTTAAGTTAACCAATTGCTGTTCGCAGAGGTCATGTTTATGACACATATATTTGTGTCAAGTCGAACAATCAAAATGTTTGATCAAATAAATCTGTAGGTTTCTGATAACCTGTTTTGTAATTATTGGAACTTGTATTGTAATTACTGGATCTGAAGTTTACTGGTGTATGAGAGTTTACACTCAATAAAACCCACTGGAGATAGTCATGTCCAAGTGGCAATTCCGTTTCTGTGTGTACCTCATTTCCTCCTGTCCCAATACGTTTTTCGGGTGCTAGTCGGCCGAAAACCACCTTTGCTGGGGGAGGGAGGATGCTTAATCTAACAGGGCAAGGCCAAATGTAATCATGTCGCTGATTGGACAGATGGCCGGGTAACAACCAATAAAGTTAAGCATGCTTGGTCGTGCTTAAGTGTGGTTGGTGATTGTATTTACCAAGGGATTGTTCGCTTGAGAAAGTGTTCTTGCTTCCCGGATGGCGCTTTCAACTCGTTGTGCAATCTCTTTTGCTTTCTGAAGATTCAAGTCCTCCATAACTAGTCATTCTTGAACTTTAGGGCTGTTTGTGTTTTCTACAATTTGATGCCTAACCATTTGGTCCATGAAAGATTCAAAGTCACAGGTTTTAGCCGAATCACTTCATGAAGCAATGTAACTTTCTATAAACTCGCCGACTTGTTGTGCACATTGTCGAAATCAATAACGTTCTGCAACGAAGTTAAGCATTGGTTCAAAACGGTTCTCTAAGATTTGCAGGGTGTGGGTAAATGGGTCTGTTCCTTCTGGAGGAGAGTCAGTAGAACCCACTAATGAAGATAAGATTCTCAGACCTTCAACACCCAGACAATGTAGAAGTAGGACCTTCTTTCGTGATGGACTAAAATCATTATCACCGCCAATTGCAGTTCAGAACAAACTGATCCACTGCTTCCATATCACCGGAGGTTTACGAGGGTTTTGCAACAAAGGAGGAGGTTGAAGTTTGCCAGCAAACCCTCCAGATGCGGAGCCAAAATGTTATAATGTAGAAGCAACTAATAACCAAAAGAATGGAACAAACACAAAAAATGGCTGTGCAAGAACTTCAATAACCTTTTATTACGAGACACATCCTTATATACACACACTGCACTATTAAATCCATTCAACTGTAAAGTAATGAATGGAGCCAATACCCAATCAGCATCTTAGTTAGCTATGTATAAATTCATCAGGTGAGTGTATACTTCCTCTATGGCATGTACTTATTCAAATCACATAAGACCACAGCAATGCTACTCACAGCTGCTTTCCTTTGGATTACATGTACTTTGGGCTCTTAAGAGTGGGAGAATGCACCGTCACTGGCAAAGAGGGGTCAACGTACGAGTTCTCACTTGATCGACATTGAATTTACTGAATCAACCTCTCTCCCGTTATCAGTTCACAGCAGTCTTGCACAAAAAATAGCGCCATGCTGGTCTAGTGGCCTAACAATATGGAACTCACTCTTTTCGCATTGTAGCGGCTGCCACAGCAGCACTGAATGGGGCTTCGGCAGAGGTTATACAAAACATGGGCAGATGGCCTAGTCGTGCGTTCACATCCTACATAAGAGGGGAATACCTCAAGCATCAAATCATGCAAGGCCAAAGTAAGTTAGGGTCAGGGCCTTAGTGGGCGGGGACACCGGCCCCAAGTTGAATCAGTAAAATGAGACCCACAAAAGTTCTCTTTCTATTACCTTTGCAGAGTGGCCGCAACCGAAATGGCTCCTTGGGGACAGCCTTATTCACCGAGCCAAAGTCAGGGCATCAGCTACAGGAACGTTGGACCTGGGCACAACCAGCACCGAGATACATGTATTCTAGCTGGGGAAAGGTGGAACAGTGCTCCACGACTTTCCCCACCACCTGCGGTGTCTCCTATAAATGCATGCACCACCTCAGTGGGTGATTGTCCATCTTGGTTCAAATAACATCAGTCGATTCAATGATACATGTAGGTCTTGCAGGGAGGCAATCAAAAAATGCTTTTGCACACTGCGGCTATTCCTTCCACTCTGTCGCATAACTTGCGGTCCGCAATTCTTCTGAGGGTTGTGTACTGGGTGTGGCTCAAACAGAACTCACAAAGAGCCTTTGATGGGGTCAGAAACTTACTTACATGTAACTCATTGGCAAGACGGCAGTTAAATAAGTTGGACTACACAGCTCCTGTAACCCACCTGGGGATCACAGCATCCCAGCACAGTTTGTTCTTGCTGATGGGGTGCATTTATCAAAAGAAGGTTCAGATACATGTAGACTAATTGCTAATTTTCAAGTCACCATTCAGAGTGCAGGGTACAATGAACCCCACAATATTCAGGCCTCCTGTAAATTTCAAACATTTGTCAGTTAAAGCCGTTTTGTTTTGGCCCGTCCACTTGTTTCTTGCAGCTGAATACATGTATGGGTGGCCTCAAATCAGACATAAACAAATCAGAAAAATTTTTAAGTCATACCCTGATTGAGCAAGCTCTAAGTGAGAGCTTAGAAAAGTAGCCAGTCGAGAATTGTTATGAGTACTATTACTGTCATATCATTAAGCCACATTATTGTTATGTGACTAGAAGAAATGCAAGGTGAAGCTGAGCAAAGTATTGAGTTCGAGAATTGTTAGGAGCACTATCATCATCCTAGCAGTTGACCTAAGGTCTGCATGAAGACTTTAGTTTGGGCATTAATCAGATTGCAATGCTTCAAAGGTTCAGTGATGGGGGTTTAAATACTGCATGGGTAAAACCTATTGGGCTACAAGCTCAATGTTAGAGTTTAATAAAAGAGGGCAGTTGAGAATTGTATGGTATTATCATTAAGCTCATAGCATTGTTCCACGACTAAAGAAAAGACACTGTCTGTTAAATTAATCGGTTTCGAGCATATGAGTGTTATTATGAAGATTTAAGGAGTCAAAGTTATGTCATCAAGGTAAAAATTTCATTGCAATTAATCAGTGATTGTTACACGTAAATGCTTTTACAGTGATAAGGTAGACTTTTACTGTGTGGTTTTCACCCAAGGCACCTTGTGGCCTGTAATTGTGGTCTCCAAAAATGGCTGCCACTCATCAAGCAATTCAGTTTTGTTTTTGAAGTTTTTGACAGATAATGGCATGGCAATGTCAAAGGTAGTATTCAGACCACCAAAAAAAATAAAACCAAAAATTTACATTAATGATATCTGTAACTTGTCAAGTATACTCTCCTTTATTTTATTTATGGATGACAATAATGTGTTTCAATGCAGCAAAAACTTACCTAAGGCAATTGACACTATTAATCGGTGACAATGCAAAATCTAATCTAAGCGTTTAAGTGTAATAAATTATCCATTAACTTAAACAAAACCAAATGTATGAACTGTTTACTTTATGTATATAATACACAAATAGGACTAGTTGATACCTGTAAAATATTAGGTGTACTAATTGATAATAAACTTTTCTGCAAGCAACAAAAGGTCCTCACATCGCTTTCTTGGAACCAAGGCATCCTAAAAAGACTAAAGCATGACTTACCTTTAGATATCTTATTCTCAATTTATAACACATGTACCTTGTCCCTGCCTCACCTTAAGTATGATATTTTAGCATGGGGTAACACCCCTCCTATATCAATAAAGTGTATAATATGAAGAAGATAACATCAAGAGTAATAACTCTAGATCCACAGAACATTTTACACTGTTGTTTAGTAAATACAAAACCTTTTCAGTCATTGATTTATAAGAATAAATACCCCTTGGTGTACTGATGTATAAATTGAAACAAAAAATCTTCCTCTAACTATATACTCATTACTCAAAACAAAAACTCATTTTTTTCTCATTCTCATTGCACAAGGTCAAACGCAAATCTATACCTCCACAAAGCACGAACATCTTTTTATTTTCCACTATCAGAAATCAAGGGTCTCTTCCATAGAACTACCTCAAACCAATGCCTACTTTTGGGTCACTGCAACTTTTCAAAAAGTACCTTAAAACGTTGCTGTTATCACATTATTCTGATAATCAAATAACTTATTGTCACTTTGGTCATTCAACAGACATGTACTTATCTCTGGCCACTTCCCCTTTATCTTTTTTTCATAATTTTTCTTTCTCAAATGTTCCGTCATCGTTTGTTAAATATTCTGTTCCTTTTCTTTTTCCTTATTCTTTGTTGAGTACAAGTAGTTTACTCTATCCCTTAAAGTTACTATCGTATACATTAATTTAGTATAGTATTAGTATTTAGTATTTAGTAATATGAAACAGGATTATTGATGTAAACATAGATAATTGATTGTGTTTCTGATCTTATTTACATCATAGCCCATTATTTAAA